>NC_056725.1:1712926634-1713046634 GCF_019279795.1 Protopterus annectens
CATGAGCAGACAGGTGATCCTCTGTGGCAACCCCTAACCATGAAAAAGCTGAAAGAAGAAGAAGACGTAACAGTGTTTTGTCAAGTAACAGGCATCAGAATTCTATTACATTTTTACCACTGACATAATGCCGGTGACTTAGTTAAATCCTGCTGTTGGACATTTTCTCCACTTGCTATACCTGTGGCTGCAGTGGGCCCCCATTAATCATCCTTCTGTGTGGGGGCCCTACAAAAGCTGCTGCAGGTTGGGGAAAATGAGGAAGAAAAAATGTATTTACTAATTATGCTCTTTAACCTGAACAGGGCTGTGATATGACCCTGTTAGGATGAAGTTGATAATGAACATGAGCAAGGTATGCACTAGAGAGATCAACAGCCCGGAGTGACTTATCTTGGTGCAAAGTTTGGATTTTAAGAAGAACTGATACTTCTGATAATCAGGGATGGTTTTCTCTTTTAGGGAGTTTTATAAATACAAGCATAACACCAGATAGCATAACACTCAATTCCTTTGCTTAAGAATTCAGTGCAATCCCAAAAATAATAGAATAAAGGCTCAGAATCAAGACTACATTTTAGATATTACTCTAATGCACTTAAAACGTTAGTAGAACAACACCTTTTGCATCAATACATATTTTTGGACTATAAGTATAAAACTCAGATGTTTGGATTGATTGACTGTTTGTAATCCTGAATGTGAAGGAGAAAGTAAATGTATGAACAAAATCAGGGAAGGTCTGTGAAATCAGGGACAGTGACAGGTATGCATTACTGCTCAATGAGGTAAATAAGTGACTTACCCCTGCTGCTATTTGACGACTGCTAAACAGCAGTCACTGATCTGATGTGGCAGTACCAGACTGTATAAATGGATACTGGGGGCTCCCTTAATCATCCCTGACTCTGTGGGGACCCCCACAAAAGCTACTGCTGATTGAAGAAAAATTAGGACAAAAATGTATCAGTTTTCTGACTGAGCTGTTTAACCTGAACAATACTGAGATATGAACCTTTTAGGATAAAGCTCTGGTTTCAACCATACCAGACCTCTCAACGGACCCTATTTTGTAGGGACATTTCTCAAATTTTTGTTCCGTTCCTCATAAAATTGGAAATCATTTTGAGAATTTCTAAGATAATAGTGCCAACATTTAAAATGTGCCCCTAATTTGGGACTTTTTCCTTAGTTATTTTTTAATTTGTTCCAAACTTTGCTGGTAAAAGTTGAGAGCTCTGAACCATACCCATTCTAAAACCAACCCTGCTCAAATGTGTGTGTAGAGAAAGCTGCTGGGATCTGGGGATTGTGTGGTTATTACAACTTTAAATTTCATCATAGTCAAACCTTAGAGGTGTACACATTAAGTCATTATAGCTTGTGATTGAGCTGAGGAGACAGTGTGATCATTGTTTATTTACGTTTCTCACAGACCTCAGAGGTGTAAAAAGAAGGTTACTATAGCTTAAGTAGTGGTGGTGTACTGTCTAAGAGCAACAAATTAGAATATATTACTGAAATCATTCTCACACATCAGGTACATATACATGGGGCTGACTTTGAGGGTTAGGGGTGAGGAAGCATGCTACGTATATATATATATATATATATATATATATATATATATATATATATATATATATATCAGCAGTCACTTGAAATATATGGCTAATGCAATTTAAACCTCTGCTTTCATCCTAGTCTAACACCAGAGGGCTATATAGGCAGTGACTGTCTTTAGTGAGGGTGTTAGGGAAGGAGGCAATATTCCCAGTTAAGACCTATGTATTTCCACAACTGGCTTGTTAGTTTATTGTGAGCTCTATTCTGTCAGCTTTGAACATTAAGCCTTGGGCACAACTTATGTCTTCCTTGAAAAAAAAAAAAAAGACTGAGAAAATGCTCTAAAATGCATCCCAGGGCACATATATAACCCCTATGGCTTTGGGGGCACCAGCTTAATTGAGTTATTTCCTAAATGGTTATTACTGTGCTGCCTTGGTCAGGAAAGGAGTTCTGAAAGAATACAAAAAAAAACTGAAGCTGAACAGCAACAGTGAATTTCTTTCCTTAATAATAATTTTTGTTCAAGCCATTATTGGATGAAAATGTTGTGTAAAAAACCCTTTAAAATGCACTTTAGAGCTTATAGAAAGTGATGGCTTATTGAAAAAGCTGAGAGGAAGGCAAAATGTGAGAAAAGGAAGAAAAAAGCAATGTGCATGGTATGGGGAGCCCAAAAGGGGGTGGTGGATTAGAGGAGGGGACTGGAGGGTGTTCGGGGGGGGGGGTGTTGAAACAGTAGGCCTAGCCATCACTTCATTTAAGTCCAGACCTGTACATATAGTTGTTGTAATGTATCATTGTTGCAACTAAATGCCAATGTCCCTTTGTTAGACAGGTCAACAAAGTGTGGTATATAGGCCTGTTGTAATGTAACAGCTTGTAGCTAAGGTCTGTCTGTGCGTACTACTTCTAAAAGTTTGCAGCACAAACTAATAGGTTTTCTAGGAGGTGTGGCATTGACAGGATGATACTTATACTGGAAGCGCCTAGGGGGCCTCCAACTCGACATTTGCTGGGGGCCCCCAAAATGCTAACACCGGCCCTGAATACCCTCATACACACACACACACACACACACACACACACACACACACACACACACACTGAAAAATGGAATATTTTGGTGCTCAGGCATGACACACCAATAAAAATATACTAAATAAAAATGGGATATACATTCTCTGAAACACGAGTACTTGAATTAAACAAAATAAAGCACAATGCCTTAAAAGCGACATTTTGTTGTTCTGAAGTTACAACTATATATGTTTTGTGTTTAAACAAAGTATATACTTTTATCTGCATAATGCTATTATTTGCATCATTTACAGCAAGTAGCATGGAATTTAACATTCTCCTCTCTCTCTATTATCTTGTTTCTGTTCAACATTTATTGTCTTAAATGCTGGATACGAATTTTTGTATATTTTCAGAATATCCTACAGCTAGTAAGGGTGTTATATCTTAAGTCATTTGAATCTTTTTATCAGGTATACAAAATAGTTTTAAACCATAAATCATTACTATCTAAATCTTCATGGGATTACATAATTCAGCTAATCAGTTACACAGAAGAGGCTTAATCTGATACCTGTTAGGAAAATAACTTTCGGCTTTTTGTAAAACTTTGATGTGGAAATATATTCTATATCCCACATAAAACTGATAAATCAATTAATAAGAATTATATTTGTTGTTGGAGATGGAAGGAGGACACTAAAGTAGATTGGCAACATATATTGTACTGGTATCACTTTTGGAAAGTTTTCAAATACTTGCTCAAAGCTTATACATGGATACATTTCAATTTACAAAGCAGTTTGTAAAAGTTAATACTGCAATTTTTAATTGTGTTACAGAGTGGTTACTATTTTCTTGTAATTGTATTATTAGTTATGTTACAAAAGAACAGTTAGTACTAGTTTGTTTTTGTTAGCCTTGACTAAGACAATTATTATTAGAAAGTGGAATAACTCTATGAGTATTGTTCCATTTTTCACTTACTTCTTAAATGCAGTCACTATTATGTATGAAATAGAACTTGATATTATTGGATTTAAAACTAAAGAACAGGCAATAAATTATAAATTTCAGCCAAAAGTGCAATATTATTAGATAAATATAATAATATTTTATTACATTAAATATAATCTAATTTAGGGCTCTGTAAATAATGGAAAAAATGCAAGAAGATACGAATCTTTTAATAATTTAAGGCAAGAGTTAAGGAACAGACCCAGAAGGAGTGAGATCATTAAGGGTGGGGCTCATTAGGTTAAAGGATAGAGTGTAGGTTAGCTCAGCCTTTTGGGTGAGGAACGTGTCAGTTATCAGCAAAAAAAAATAGTGGGAGATAGTAGACAAGACCCAGTGGTGGGAGGTCAGGCATGCTGATATCTGGCTAGCTACTATACTAGACACCAATGGTGGTCAGCCGTGCTGTGGGAAGGATGCAAGGGACAGGACAGGGACATGTTGGTCCTTTAGTAGGGGAAAGTATGCTTGGCTAGTGTGCTGTTTTGCACATATCTGCTCCAAATGCATGGGAATTCATGCTGCACAAATATGTTGGCATAAGGAAGTAGAAGCAGCTCCCACAGCAGGTTTAATGCAAGAGATAAATGGTCAAGCAGGTTCAGCTTATCAGAACTTTAGGGGCGGGGGAAATGTTCTAGATTAAAGGGGATCAGTTACCTTTCAAGGTTTTGCATGGAGAGGAGTGTCATCATGTCCGTACTAAAGTGCCAGTGTTGAGATGCTACTTGAAAAATTGCCTAAGCCAATACATGGAGAAGGGGGTCATACAGGGGTTTCATTATGATTTCCCTATCAAATCCATGGTTAACAGAAACAATAAAGTATGAAAAAATGTACACTCCATTCAAGGGAAGTCAGATATATTGTAAGCTTTGATTGATAAAGAAGTTGTGAGGGGAGGATATTAGGTCCACTCAAGAGATCCCCATGTGAAGATATGTGAAGGCTGCCAGTCTAGTCAGATAGAATTTTGTAGATAATTCTGTCATTTGTAAATATTAATATAAGCCACAGGCTTGTTTTCTTAAATGGAAGAAAATGGTATTAAATGTTGAACATCAAAATTGTAACAATAGTGCACTCTGCTGGAGGAAAGCTGATAAGTCAAGCATTGTATAATTGTTTGATCTCAGAAGTCAGAGCCGAGATGTCTGGATGAAGGAATTCTTGCTATTGTTTTGAGACCATAGTTAATTGCTAGAATTTGCATATATAATGTGTTTTATTGCTGTAGCTTCCTGACCAGGTGCAAGATCAAAAGGGCTGCTAAACTCTGAGTTTCTTTTAACCTGGGAACCAGAGAAAAAAATGATGTAATCTGAAATGAGTCAGTAGTACTGTGCTTTCAATTTAAGGACAGAGAGACGCAGAGCATTTTACATTTGTCTTCAGAACATCCAACATCACCAGCACTGCATTGCTCTACATGTAAGTTTATTTTAGAACTGTGTTTGCTCTTAGATATAGCTAGGAAATAGGGGGATTAGACTAGTTGTTTTCTGCATTGATGTCAGAACTATTCTACTGTATTATTTTAAGTATTTTCCTTTGGTCTCTGAACTCTTGACTAGCACCGTGTACCAAGTATTGTCTTGTGTTCTTATTATGTATTATTAAATATTTTTAAACCTTTCAACTGTGACTGTTTTATGTAGAGATAATTTAACTCCAGAGTACATTGCATGTACATAGTGACACTGTCCAAGCCACTTCAAATACACCTTGCTGTTTGTCACACTTACCATTTGGATAATAATATTGCACAGTAATAATTGGACACCTTTTGACAGGGGCCTTATTAGTAGCTGTTATTAGTGGTTGGTGGCGGTGATTACTACCTTATAGCCTGGCAGGAAGGGGCATAGCTGGTGAACCTGTGCGAGCCTTCCCCAGTTGTGTCTGTGTATTTGTATATAACTCATATCTTAAAGTGTGTATGTGTGTCAGCTACTTGGGCAGGGACACGAGGCACTGGTTGAACAGAGAGGGTGCTGGAGGTTTTAGCTTGACCACTAGCTTGAGATCTGTACCCGATAGCTGTGCCAGTAGGGAGTCTTATTGGGGATCTGGAGAGAAAGGGAGAAACCAGCCCCAGACTGACTGTGATCTCTGTGTGCTCTTAAGGGAAATTGTACTTTACTGTGTGTGTATTTTATATCCTTTTCAGTGTGGATGCCCCTCACTGGTGTTAGTGGTAAGGATTGAGGCTCCTTGATTACTGGGCCAGTGCACGGGCATCATATATTAATTGTTTGGCAGTGGTGGAATATCCACACCACATATTAATTGGTTGGCACATACTAATTGGCTTGTAGTGGTATGGATAGTGAATCCCTGTAGCTTGTGTACAGTGATCACTGAAGATGTTTTTGTACTGTAAATCAGCCACACAGTGAATAGTCAGAGTTCAGATCACAATTGTTTTATTTCTTTTGTGAGCTTAGTTAGTCAGGGAGAGCAGGCAAGCATGTCAGCAGATGAGTAAGGAAAGCTGACAAGGAGCCAGTTGGCTGAGATGTGCCAGGTGAAAGGACTGGTACAGGGAAACCTGACTAAGGTAGACATGATTACAGCTTTGGTCACAGCTGCATCAGAAAACAGCAACCAGGAGGATGATCAGACTGGCCGTGGAGATGTGCAACCCTCAGGGAATGGACAGCTCAACCTTTGTGCAGAGGACCTAAAAATCCATCTGGAGCTTCCAGAGGAAGTTTGTGTATTGGGGAACCACTGCAGGATGGTTAATACACAAATCAAGGGCCAAATCATCTGGAATGCATACAATTCTGCATTAGCTGCTTTGCAAACTTTGTCAGTCAATTGCTGGTTCAACATAGGAGATGGACAGTGGAGGTAGTCATGCATTATGTAGTGTACAGGTGGTCTTTGGCAGAAGCAGTGTGAACAATCAAAGTGTACCTGGTAGCTTTGAGTATAGCAGAAAAGTTGTGTGGCATGAAGGAAGGATGTCTCAGAAGATTGGTTGGTAGTGAGTATGTTGAAAGGATGGGAGAGATGAACATTTTCCTTTGACCAGGCAGGTGCTTAGAGTCTTATTAAAGGGTGTTAGGAGATTTGTATGAACTTACAATTTTGCAGCATTGTTGGTGATCATGTATATGGGGGTGTTTAAGGTGAGTGATGTGTTAGGTTCTTTAAGACATAAGGATGTTTGTGTATTGGATTCATTGGTGTTAATTTGGCTCAGAAGGTCAAAGACAGATTAGGGAGGGCATGGCAGGCAAGTGGTATTGATGGAGTAGCAGGAACATTCCCTATGTCTGGTACTTTAGGTGAACAGGTTTAAGGAGTTCAAGATGAGGCATGCATACCTCTCAACCTGTTAGTGCAAGAGATCTGGACAAAGGCATACATAATAGGGGACAAAGGCCCCAAAACAAGGACAGTTTTTAAATACTGCTCTTATAAACTTAGGAAGTTGCTAGAATACTAGATTTTCTATTAGCATTAATTTTTTGAAGGGCATGAAGTTTGAAACTCAAATGTCTCATTATTTTCTGACTTCAATCTGAAACAATTTGCCAGATAAACAAAATTTTTAAGGGGAACAGACCTAAAATATGAAGCATAAATCTGGACATTCTGTGAAAATCTGAACAGTTGAGAGGTATGGAGGCATTGTTTTTTTTTTTTTTTGGACTGAGGCAGGACATAGTTTTTCAGCACCATTTATCAGTACAGTGCATAGTGTTAGAATCATTGTCAGAATACAAGGCAGCAGTCCTTCTGTGCTTTTGTATAGAATTGGTAGAGCGTGTGATCTGGCAGAGAAAGGAAAGTCATTTGAACTCATTAAAAGAGAGGGATATTGGGCATCTAGGTCTTATTTAGATTATATAAGATGAGGTCATTTTTTATATTGATTTGTTCAGATGGTGTTGTACCTGTTTCTGTTTTCCAGATGGCACTGTAGTTATATTGTGGCATTTGTTTGTATTCTGGGTGAAGAGGCAATCATTTGCCAGGCCTGAAGGACATATGTTGGGAAATTAATTGGAAGGTGGCATGATGTGGATTCAGAGGCTTGGTGTGGCATCAATTGTTTTTCATATTTGAAAAGATAAAAGCAGTGTGGCAAGTATCAAAATACTGATTGTGCATTTAAGGGAGAGCGATTTAGGGTGGGAGTCCAAAAGGCAGTTGTTGGCCTGGATAGTTAGGCACACAGTGAGGTTAAAGCAATAACATCTGCACATGATTATAGTGTGGTTGGAGATCATCCCCAGACTAACATGGAAGCAGGCTGCTAGTTTTATAGGTCGAGAGAGGGGTAGGCATTTCATTTTGTCAATTGTAGACTATCAAGGGCTTTGAGAGTTTAGGCATGAGAGTAGTTGAGCATCAGGACTTCTATAATAGGGATCCTGTTTGGTACAGACAGGCTGGAATACATTTGAGTGATATCAGGCTAGACTTGTTTAATTTACACATGGCATTGACTGTGCAGGACATTTTCAGGCAGATATTAAGAAATGGGGAATAGCCTGTAGTCAGACTGGTGGGCAGAGAAGAGAGGTTCAAGGTCAACCTATCTTCTATTTCATCTGTATATTTTTTTGTTGTAAGGTGAGCAGAGGTACGCTGCCTCACAATATTTCGGGCTAGGAGCGAGGGGAGGGTGCTATACTGCCCATATTTTTAATGTTCTTCTATATGTGTGTTAAGAGATATGAGAAGATGTTTAATAATTAATGTGTTGATAATATGTATCAGAAGTTAAAATACTTTATTATTCTCTCTCTGTGTTAATAAAATTGGTCACAATGGCATATGTGGTATGGTCTTTTTGTCTCAAGGCATTTGGACAAACACCAACTATGAGATCATACTACAGAGGGAAAAGATATATACCATTATCCCCACTGTTCCATGATCTCATGGTACAGTAGCCAGTACTATTCAATCAGGTGTTGTTTCAAACTGGTCCTTTTCTCCAGCATCTCCCTCTTGAAGAAGCTGCTCTCAGATTTAACAGCATCTTCTTTAACACTCTTAAGTCCCTAGCCACTTCAAGAAAAGTTTGAGTTAAAAAAAACTTTGCTCCATGGATAGATAAGTAAAGCCACTCTCTCCCTCATGCAGAAAAGAGACACTGCATGGAAAACCTGGAACAAACTCAAAACCCCTTCCATCCTCCAGCATTATAGAGAACTTCATAACACCACAAAAAACCACATCACCCTTGATAAAAAAAACATCTACCTGAACCCCCCCCCCCAAAAAAAAACCCCACTCCAATCCCAAAAGATTCTGGATTACAATTAATAAGCTTTTACACCCAGGTAACCCTTCTCCTCCCAACCCCTCCCCAAACAGCTCCCCCTAGAAACTGCTACATTTCTCAACTCCTTCTTCATAGACTCTATACAGAAACTAATCAAACCTAACACTAACATTAATCACAACACCCCACCCCTTCACTCCAGCCAAACCAATCTCAGTCAAGCCTATCCCCACAACTGTCATCAGATCCCTACTTGGTAATGTAAACCCTGCTCCCCTTCAGCTGATAACTTGCCTCCTCTATACCTCAGATGAGCAACCCGCTCCATAACCTATCCAGTCACCATACTTATTAAATTCAGGAAAACCTGGTCCTCCAGATATGGAAAATGGCTTACATTATACCCCTACACAAAGGCGGTAATTCCCCCAACCCCTCAAATTATAGGCCTATCGCTATTCTATCCTCTATCTCAAAGATCCTAGAAAAGTATATTCACAAACAGCTCATTGCACACCTCATTTAGGAAAAATTCCTCACTCCTACCCAACATGGCTTTCGCACTCATCATAGTACTACCACCGCTCTACTATCCTTCACTAACTCCATCTCCTTCCCAAACCCCTCCAACACCTCAAATCTTCCTTCTCGATCTCTTCCCTAAATGGCACAACTATTCAAGTCGAGTCTTGTACTAAACTTCTCGGTATACTCATAGAAGAACTAAAATTTGATACCCACATCAACAACTGCATCAAAAGAACCCACCAGAAACTAGGACTGTTATACAGAAACAAAACATTCCTTACTCAAGAATCCAAAGTTTCCCTTGCTCAAGCCTACCTCATACCTACTTTACTATATGCCACCTCTATACTACCAAACTCCAAAAAATCTCTTAAACAAATTTGAACTAACATATAATAAATTTGCACGGTTTGCCACAAGTCTCCCCTATTGCTCACACCACTGCCTCTCCTTAACAAAACTTCACTGGCTAGAATTCCATAACCAACTCCTTCTACGTCAACTTTATCTGACACATTCCATCTTACAACTCCTAGCCTGTCCATCACTAACAGCTCTCATCTCCCCTCACATCCCTAACCGGGAGCTTTGTAGCTCAGACCAACACCTTCTCCATAGGTTCATAGGTTCATAGGTTGGTACTAGGCTATCAGCCCTAGGGCCTATACAAGCCTAGCCATAACAATTCCCTGGATATTTCTTCCCACACTGTTTACTTCCCTTTATTTCCAAACCTAATAAATCCATAGGAAAAAGCCTTAATAGTCATGTTGTCTCCACATCTTGGAACACGTTCCCTCTCTATATCAGATCTCACCAAATTCACCCAATTTCAAACTATCCCTAAAGGATTACCTACTCAACTCCTGGACCTGCCCCTGTAAAGACCCAACTTGAGTCAATTCCTTCCCAGCCATTCTTCTCCCACCAAGCCTCTGTCTCCATTTCCTGCATCTTAGAGTCTCCTAGTTGTATGTTTCTACTTCCATATCAGTAACAATGTGCCTCTTTCTTAATCACTATTCACGGTATCAGACAACTCTCACCTGTGTCACTGTATCAGCCACCTCTCACCTGTGTCACTGTATCAGACAACTCTCACCCGTGTCACTGTGTCAGACAACTCTCACCTGTGATTTTCATCCTCTTCCTTGCTCTTTCCCCACTATTTACCCTTGCTTGACTCCATGCTATAAGTAAGCACTCCCTACTTACTAGTCCTTCCTTTTTCTTACCTCCTATTTCTTACCATACAACTACATCATTTACATGTTATTTTAAGATTACTAAATGTACCTTTGTAATGAATGTTAAAAACAAATAAGATTATAAGATTCTCTTATTATATTATTGTTTTTATCTGTATTGTTATTTTGTATTGAATTGTAATCTTTGTACCTGGAGCTTTTCTCCATGGGTCTCTGCTGAAAAAGGGTATCTGCCCAGCCAGACTACCTGGTTAACAAATGGCAAATAAACAAATGCATAAATAAATAAATAAAGTTATTTCCAATAAACTGTACTGGATTTTTTCCACCTGTATATTTATATGCATATGCAAATGTATATGTATACTTTTCTCATTTGTTGTGGATAAAATGCTAATAACACAAAATAGTTCACCAGCCTTGGCACAGAGAATTACGGTCCTGAGGTGTTAATGACCTACTTTCAGTTATCAGGAGTAGACTGTTCAATTCTTTCCTGTTCTAGAAATGAGCATACAGAAAAAAAAAAAAAACTTAACAACAAAGTGTGTAAGTCAAACCATTAACTCTGTAGCTATGTACACACATATGTATACCGAAAGACAGAAACAACTAAAAAATTAATAAAAATTATCTTGGAAGTGAGACTTAAATTCCACATGCCCGGCACCTGCAGAGGGGCAATGCAATTAAAGCAATGCTACTACCATGTTTGATATTCACACTGTTGCACTTTTAGACCTTTGGTCTTAAACTAGTTGGATTTAGGCTATATGGATATGCAAATAAGGTTAGAGAAAGGCATTTATGATGAATACGGAAAAGCAAAGTATTTTTTTAAACACACCCAGTTATCACAAATAGTAAGTTTTGCAAAGTTGGCATTACAGACTTGTGAATTATGTCACAAAACCATGAGGGATAGTGTCATTTTTTTCACATATGATGACAGAATGCTGCTGAGAGCAGTCATGCTTAAAATTTTAGGGAAATTTGGAGACTGTGCAGCACTTAGAATGGATTTTTTTTAAAAAAGAAAAGAGTTATCTTTTTACAGGCACCCTGATTGTTTCATTAAAGAATATAAATGGGGTGATAGGAAACACTGAAAAAGGGGAGTCAAAACAAAGAGGGGAAAACACAAGGGAAACATCAAGAGGGTTTGTGCTGAAGGAGGTAGAAGAAGATGGGCACTATCAAAACGACAACAAAAACTGCAACTCAGATAAAACAAACAAAAGAAGCAAGGCTGTTACTCCAAAAAGTTTAATGCAAGCGCTTTCATTCACTTTATTAAATGAACTTCATCAGACAATTAAAAAAACAAAGTACATGCTTTAAATTGTTCTTTGTGCTTGTGATGTCATGATTTCATTGACTATACACCCTCCTTAAATGCAATGGTAAAAGCAAAAAAATACAACAAATATCAATATTTAAAAATAAAATATGATATAGTACATACAAAATAAATATATATGTGTATGTGTACATGTATGTAAATGTGTTGAACAATCACCGTTCTAATGATTTCAACTTTAAAATGCATTTCTGAGTTCAAAATGGCCGCTGTTCTGTGAGCACTGCTATCACCTAGGTCTCGATATACCCTGGATTAAAACAAACCCAGAAGGCAATGCAGAATTAATAATACAGAAATAACTGTAGATATTTACTGCTAATATCATCCAGCAAACAAAAGAGGAAGAAAAAGTGACAGATTCAGCTCAGAAACAGCAGGATTAACTAAGATTTCTGAATAACAGCTTAAGCAATGTGTTACTAAGCCCTGCATCTGAATGCAAGATTGGTAAAACACTATACAGCAAGATGTCAAAAGAGGAAAATAATATGGAAACAACAACAACTAAGACCAAATTCTCAGTACTAGCCTCACCTGAGAAAGACACAACTTCAAAAAGACAAAAAACAACTAAACAAACTGACAACTCTAAAAATACAAATAAATCCAAGACAGACCAGCCAGCTAATCTGGAAGACATAAAATCTGCCTTATTACCTTTCCAGCAAGCATTAAAGGACTTATCATTACAATTTCAAACCAATAATATCCAGAATGGAAAAAATCTGAGTCCAAAATAATAGAAAATGAAATAAAAATAGACTCTATTTCTCAAAAAACTGATGCCCATGACAAAGAAATACAAAACTTACAAGCAAAATTAACAGACCTGGAAGCAAGACCTCGAAGTTACAATATCATCATCAGAAACTGTACTTCATAACAATCTAATGCCAACAATCAAGCAAATAATAAATTCCTAGAGGAATCTGAAGAAATGCAGCAAATAACAATAGAGAGAGCCCACAGAGCCCTGAGGGAAATGCAAACATCACTGAAACCAAGACCTGTCTATATTAAAATATTAAACTACCAAGATGTAAATAAAATCATACTGGCAGCAAAGAAAAAAGGCACACTCACCTGGAATAATAATAAAGTCTCCTTTGCTCAAGACCTCCCAATACAAATAAGACAAGCAAGACAACTACTATCTCCATACTGCAGGTTCCTAATAGAAAAAAAAATCAAATTCCAGATGAAATATCCAAATCAGTTAATCATTAACATCAAAGAGGTTAAATACATGGTTGCTAACCCCAAAGAGGCAAAAGAGACATTCCTGGCTGTTTTCAAGCAAATTCCACCTTCAGAAGTGAAATAAATCCACAAAAAAAGATAAAGGTCCCTTGGATGAAAAAACGACCCCATTCACGAGCACTCTAGCTGGGATCCAACTCTGAAATCTTCCCCTTGCTGTCTAGGCCCTTGGGTCATTGATGTAAGCCATGAGGAACACAGGAAAGGGAAGTACAGCCTGGTGGGAACCAAAATGAACTGCTGTTTCCGATGCAACGAATATAGGAAGGAAGTTCCCATCTCGGATATTGGCTTGCAAATTCAGCCCCTAGGCTTTGATGGCTTCATTAAGAACAGTCAGACAAAATGGATTTGCTAAGTTTCTAAAGCTGCCCTAAAGGAAATCCCTTGTAAAATGCAAGTGTGCTCTTAAGGGAAATTGTACTTTACTGTGTGTGTATTTTATATCCTTTTCAGTGTGGATGCCCCTTACTGGTGTTAGTGGTGAGGATTGAGGCTCCTTGATTACTGGGCCAGTGCACGGGCATCATATATTAATTGTTTGGCAGTGGTGGAATATCCACACTACATATTAATTGGTTGGCACATACTAATTGGCTTGTAGTGGTATGGATAGTGAATTCCTGTAGCTTGTGTACAGTGATCACTGAAGATGTTTTTATACTCCAAATCAGCCACACAGTGAATAGTCAGAGTTCAGATCACAATTGTTTTATTTCTTTTGTGAGCTTAGTTAGTCAGGGAGAGCAGGCAAGCATGTCAGCAGATGAGTATGGAAAGCTGACAAGGAGCCAGTTGGCTGAGATGTGCCAGGTGAAAGGACTGGTACAGGGAAACCTGACTAAGGAAGACATGATTACAGCTTTGGTCACAGCTGCATCAGAAAACAGCAACCAGGAGGATGATCAGACTGACTGTGGAGATGTACAACCCTCAGGGAATGGACAGCTCAACCTTTGTGCAGAGGACTTAAAAATCCATCTGGAGCTTCCAGAGGAAGTTTGTGTATTGGGGAACCACTGCAGGATGGTTAATACACAAATCAAGGGCCAAATCACCTGGAATGCATACAATTCTGCATTAGCTGCTTTGCAAACTTTGTCAGTCAATTGCTGGTTCAACATAGGAGATGGACATTGGAGGTAGTCCTGCATTATGTAGTGTACAGGTGGTCTTTGGCAGAAGCAGTGTGAACAATCAAAGTGTACCTGGTAGCTTTGAGTATAGCAGCAAAGTTGTGTGGCATGAAGGATGTCTCAGAAGATTGGTTGGTAGTATGTTGAAAGGATGGGAGAGATGAACATTTTCCTTTGACCAGGCAGGTGCTTAGAGTCTTATTAAAGGGTGTTAGGAGATTTGTATGAACTTACAGTTTTGCAGCATTGTTGGTGATCATGTATATGGGGGTGTTTAAGGTGAGTGATGTGTTAGGTTCTTTAAGACATAAGGATGTTTATGTATTGGATTCAGTGGTGTTAATTTGGCTCAGAAGGTCAAAGACAGATTAGGGAGGGCATAGCAGGCAAGTGGTATTGATGGAGTAGCAGGGACATTCCCTATGTCTGGTACTTTAGGTGAACAGGTTTAAGGAGTTCAAGATGAGACATGCATACCTCTCAACCTGTTAGTGCAAGAGATCTGGACAAAGGCATACATAATAGGGGACAAAGGCCCAAAAACAAGGACATTATTTAAATATTGCTCTTATAAACTTAGGAAGTTGCTAGAATACTAAATTTTCCATTAGCATGAATTTTCTGAAGGGCATGAAGTTTGAAACTCAAATGTCTTTCATTATTTTCTGACTTCAATCTGAAACAATTTGCCAGATAAACAAAAATTTTAAGGGGAACAGACCTAAAATATGAAGCATAAATCTGGACATTCTGTGAAAATCTGAACAGTTGAGAGGTATGGAGGCATTGTTTTGTTTTTTTTTTGGACTGAGGCACCATTTATCAGTACAGTGCATAGTGTTAGAATCATTGTCAGAATACAAGGCAGCAGTCCTTCTGTGCTTTTGTATAGAATTGGTAGAGTGTGTGATCTGGCAGAGAAAGGAAAGTCAATTGTACTCATTAAAAGAGAGGGATATTGGGCATCTAGGTCTTATTTAGATTATATAAGATGAGGTAATTTTTTATATTGATTTGTTCAGATGGTGTTGTACTTGTTTCTGTTTTCCAGATGGCACTGTAGTTATATTGTGGCATTTGTTTGTATTCTGGGTGAAGAGGCAATCATTCGTCAGGCCTGAAGGACATATGTTGGGAAATGAATTGGAAGGTGGCGTGATGTGGATTCAGAGGCTTGGTGTGGCATCAATTGTTTTTCATATTTGAAAAGATAAAAGCAGTGTGGCAGGTATCAAAATATTGATTGTGCATTTAGGGGAGAGCGATTTAGGGTGGGAGTCCAAAAGGCAGTTGTTGGAGTGGATAGTTAGGCACACAGTGAAGTTAAAGCAATAACATCTGCACATGATTATAGTGTGGTTGGAGATCATCCCCAGGCTAACATGGAAGCAGGCTGCTAGTTTTATAGGTCGAGAGAGGGGTAGGCATTTCATTTTGTCAATTGTAGACTATCAAGGGCTTTGAGAAGTTTAGGCATGAGAGTAGTTGAGCATCAGGACTTCAATAATAGGGATCCTGTTTGGTACAGACAGGCTGGAATACATTTGAGTGATATCAGGCTAGACTTGTTTAATTTACACATGGCATTGACTGTGCAGGACATTGTCAGGCAGATATTAAGAAATGGGGAATAACCTGTAGTCAGACTGGTGGGCAGAGAAGAGAGGTTCAAGGTCAACCTCTCTTCTATTTCATATTTATATTTTTTTGTTGTAAGGTGAGCAGAGGTACGCTGCCTCACAATATTTCGGGCTAGGAGCGAGGGGAGGGTGCTATACTGCCCATATTTTTAATGTTCTTCTATATGTGTGTTAAGAGATATAAGAAGATGTTTAATAATTAATGTGTTGATAATATGTATCAAAAGTTCAAATACTTTATTATTCTCTCTCTGTGTTAATAAAATTGGTCACAATGGCATATGTGGTATGGTCTTTTTGTCTCAAGGCATTTGGACAAACACCAACTATGAGATCATACTACAGAGGAAAAAGATATATACCATTATCCCCACTGTTCCATGATCTCATGGTACAGTAGCCAGTACTATTCAATCAGGTGTTGTTTCAAACTGGTCATTTTCTCCAGCATCTCCCTCTTGAAGAAGCTGCTCTCACATTTGACATCTTCCTTAACACTCTTAAGTCCCTAGCCCCTTCAAGAAAAGTTTGAGTTAAAAAAAACCTTGCTCCATGGATAGATAAGTAAAGCCACTCTCTCCCTCATGCAGAAAAGAGACACTGCATGGAAAACCTGGAACAAACTCAAAACCCCTTCCATCCTCCAGCATTATAGAGAACTTCATAACACCACAAAAACCACATCACCCTTGATAAGTAAAACGTCTACCTGAACCCCCCCCCCCAAAAAAAAAAAACACTCCAATCCCAAAAGATTCTAGAGTACAATTAATAAGCTTTTACACCCAGGTAACCCTTCTCCTCCCAACCCCTCCCCAAACAGCTCCCCCTAGAAACTGCTACATTTCTCAACTCCTTCTTCATAGGCTCTATACAGAAACTAATCAAACCTAACACTAACATTAATCACAACATCCCACCCCTTCACTCCATCTAAACCACTCTCAGTCAAGCCTATCCCCACAACTGTCATCAGATCCCTACTTGGTAATGTAAACCCTGCTCTCCTTCAGCTGATAACTTGCCTCCTCTATACCTCAGACGAGCAACCCTCTCCATACCCTATCCAGTCACCATACTTATTAAATGGTCCATTCAGGAAAACCTGGTCCTCCAGATATGGAAAAAGGCTTACATTATACCCCTACACAAAGGCGGTAATTCCAATGACCCCTCAAATTATAGGCCTATCACTATTCTATCCTCTATCT
The DNA here is from genome assembly GCF_019279795.1 of Protopterus annectens. NCBI lineage: Eukaryota > Metazoa > Chordata > Ceratodontiformes > Protopteridae > Protopterus > Protopterus annectens. The sequence goes on from NC_056725.1 coordinate 1,712,943,832, forward strand.
CAAAGATCCTAGAAAAGTATATCCACAAATAGCTCATTGCACACCTCATTTAGGAAAATTTCCTCACTCCTACCCAACATGGCTTTCACACTCATCATAGTACTACCACCATTCTACTATCCTTCACTAACTCCATCTCCTTCCCAAACCCCTCCAACACCTCAAATCTTCCTTCTCAATCTCTTTCCTAAACAGCACAACTATTCAAGTCGAGTCTCATACTAAACTTCTCGGTATACTCATAGAAGAACTAAAATTTGATACCCTCATCAACAACTGCATCAAAAGAACCCACCAGAAACTAGGACTGCTATACAGAAACAAAAAATTCCTTACTCAAGAATCCAAAGTTTCCCTTGCTCAAGCCTACCTCATACCTACTTTACTATATGCCACCTCTATACTACCAAACTCCAAAAAATCTCTTAAACAAATTTGAACTAACATATAATAAATTTGCACGGTTTGCCACAAGTCCCCCCTATTGCTCACACCACTGCCTCTCCTTAACAAAACTTCACTGGCTAGAATTCCATAACCAACTCCTTCTACCTCATCTTTATCTGACACATTCCATCTTACAACTCCTAGCCTGTCCATCGCTAACAGCTCTCATCTCCCCTCACATCCCTAACCGGGAGCTTCGTAGCTTAGACCAACACCTTCTCCATAGGTTCATAGGTTCATAGGTTGGTACTAGGCTATCAGCCCTAGGGCCTATACAAGCCTAGCCATAACAATTCCCTGGATATTTCTTCCCACACTGTTTACTTCCCTTTATTTCCAAACCTAATAAAGCCATAGGAAAAAGCCTTTATAGTCATGCTGTCTCTACATCTTGGAACATGTTCCCTCTCTATATCAGATCTCACCAAATTCACCCAATATCAAACTATCCCTAAAGGATTACCTACTCAACTCCTGGACCTGCCCCTGTAAAGACCCTACTTGAGTCAATTCCTTCCCAGCCATTCTTCTCCCACCAAGCCTCTGTCTCCATTTCCTGCATCTTAGAGTCTCCTAGTTGTATGTTTCCACTTCCATATCAGTAACAATGTGCCTCTTTCTTAATCACTATTCATGGTATCAGACAGCTCTCACCTGTGTCACTGCATCAGACAACTCTCACCTGTGTCACTGTATCAGACAACTCTCACCTGTGTCACTGTATCAGACAACTCTCACCCGTGTCACTGTATCAGACAACTCTCACCTGTGTCACTGTATCAGACAACTCTCACCTGTATCACTGTATCAGACAACTCTCACCTGTGTCACTGTATCAGACAACTCTCACCCGTGTCACTGTATCAGACAATTCTCACCTGTGTCACTGTATCAGACAACTCTCACCTGTATCACTGTATCAGACAACTCTCACCTGTGTCACTGTATCAGACAACTCTCACCTGTATCACTGTATCAGACAACTCTCACCTGTGTCACTGTATCAGACAACACTCACCTGTGTCACTGTATCAGACAACTCTCACCTGTGATTTTCATCCTCTTCCTTGCTCCTTCCCCACTATTTTCCCTTGCTTGACTCCATGCTATAAGTAAGCACTCCCCACTTACTAGTCCTTCCTTTTTCTTACCTCCTATTTCTTACCATACAACTACATCATTTACATGTTATTTTAAGATTACTAAATGTACCTTTGTAATGAATGTTAAAAATGAATAAGATTATAAGATTCTCTTATTATATTATTGTTTTTATCTGTATTGTTATTTTGTATTGAATTGTAATCTTTGTACCTGGAGCTTTTCTCCATGGGTCTCTGCTGAAAAAGGGCATCTGCCCAGCCAGACTACTTGGTTAACAAATGGCAAATAAACAAATAAACAAATGCATAAATAAATAAATAAGGTTATTTCCAATAAACTGTACTGGATTTTTTCCACCTGTATATTTATATGCACATGCAAATGTATATGTATACTTTTCTCATTTGTTGTGGATAAAATGCTAATAACACAAAATAGTTCACCAGCCTTTATCCTCTGTCACTTGGCACAGAGAATTATGGTCCTGAGGTGTTAATGACCTACTTTCTGTTATCAGGAGTAGACTGTTCAATTCTTTCCACCTCTGTATTCCTACTATGTGACTCTGAGCAAGACATTTAAACATATAGTGCTCCCAGACTACCTCTGAAATGGGACACTTTGTCTACTGGGCTTATCCAGTTAAAAATAAAAATGAACGCTAGCTATCCAAGCTAAGGAACTTCAAAGGGATTGATTAATCTATTCTGTAATGGAAAATTAGTGTCTCCAAAAAAAATAAAAAAAGCAAAGTAGTCTCACTACTTTAGACAAAACCAACTTGGTGTAATTATAATCTCAATTACAAATGTATGCAAACATGTTTTCCTTATAGGCATTGTGATGGTAATAGTATAATACAAATCTATCAGCAATGTCATGTGGCATATAAGACATGAAAGATTGTTTTCAAGAAGTGGGATATTGTTTCTTATCTGAAATGCATTGATTTGCACTTTGAAGTATGAAATCATTTCAGACTTAAATGACTAGTAAAAAGAAAAGGGGGGTTCATTTAGGCCCATGGCTTAATCTACAGATAAACCCTGCATACTTAATGGTATTTCCTCATCATGTCGTTAAACTGAAATCTGCTACAGCTAGCTGTGATGTGGGCACATGAAGCAAAGCCTGTCATAGAACTTAGCTGTACTCATAGTGGAATACGAAAGAATGAATTAGTATAACCTGTGCTGACTGTATGTGCCATCCAATCCAAGAAAGAGTACTTTCTTTCATTCCAAATGTTAGAAATAGGATTCAGCCAGCAACTAAGATCTCCAAAATACATGACACCAGTGCTTCAAAATTAAAAATTTGAATTCAGTTTGAGATCATATATTTAACAAACTTATGTTCTAGAAATGAGCATACAGAAAGAAAAAACTTAACAACAAAGTGTGTAAGTCAAACCATTAACTCTGTAGCTATGTACACACATATGTATACCAAAAGACAGAAACAACTAAAAATTAATAAAAATTATCTTGGAAGTGGGACTTAAATTCCACATGCCCGGCGCCCGCAGAGGGGCAATACAATTCAAGCAATGCTACTACAATGTTTGATATTCACACTGTTGCACTTTTAGACCTTTGGTCTTAAACTAGTTGGATTTAGGCTACATGGATATGCAAATAAGGTTAGAGAAAGGCATTTACGATGAATACGGAAAAGCAAAGTATTTTTTTTAAAACACACCCAGTTATCACAAATAGTAAGTTTTGCAAAGTCGGCATTACAAACTTGTGAATTATGTCACAAAACCATGAGGGATAGTGTCATTTTTTTCACATATGATGACAGAATGCTGCTGAGAGCAGTCATGCTTAAAAATTTAGGGAAAGTTGGAGACTGTGCAGCACTTAGAATGGATATTTTTTTAAAAAGAAAAGAGTTATCTTTTTACAGGCACCCTGATTGTTTCATTAAAGAATATAAAGGGGGTGATAGGAAACACTGAAAAAGGGGAGACAAAACAAAGAGGGGAAAACACAAGGGAAACATCAAGAGGGTTTGTGCTGAAGGAGGTAGAAGAAGATGGGCACTATCAAAACGAAAACAAAAACTGCAACTCAGATAAAACAAACAAAGGAAGCAAGGCTGTTACTCCAAAAAGATTAATGTAAGCGCTTTCATTCACTTTATTAAATGAACTTCATCAGACAATTAAAAAAACAAAGTACATGCTTTAAATTGTTCTTTGTGCTTGTGATGTCATGATTTCATTGACTACTTAAAGTTATACACCCTCCTTAAACGCAATGGTAAAAGCAAAAAAATACAACAAATATCGATATTTAAAAATAAAATATGATATAGTACATACAAAATAAATATATATGTGCATGTGTACATGTATGTAAATGTGTTGAACAATCACCTTTCTAATGATTTCAACTTTAAAATGCATTTCTGGGAACATTGGTTGTTCAATCATGGATACACATAAGCGTTTAGTCTCAATTGCCAAAGCAATTCTCTTTCTTCTAGTTTGAGGGGCCAAGGACCACCTCTAGGGTTCCTACATATGTCTTCCATAACCAAAAATTTGAAATAGTGCCTGGGGTTTTCCACATGATGTTTTGCTAAAGCATTAGTGGTGTTCTGTTTATTAATTTTATATAAATGTTCGTAAATCCATTGTTTCAAATGTCTTTCACTCTTCCCAATATAAAAACTGGGGCACAATTTGCATTTGGCAAGATACACTACCCCAGGGCTTTCACAGTTAAATTTGCCATTAATTTTAAAATCATGGTCACGTATATGGAATCTATTTGTAACCTCAATGTGTTTACAAAAATCACATCGGCCACATTTGAACATATCTGAGTTAGGGGGTCCAAGGTTTACCTTTCTCTCAAGAATGCTTTTGAGATTACAGCCTCTCTTAAACACCAGTTTTGGAGTTGGTCCAATTTTTTTGCTGAATAGTTGGATCAGCACTAAATAATGACCATTTTTTAACCAATATGTCTCTTAATAACCCTGCATCATAAGAAAAGGGAGTAATGAAATTGGACAAAACCCATACTCAGGTGAGAGGATGGTTGGGGGGTCCAGGAATTCCCATTAGCACCATTCCCCAGTTCCTCAGTCCCCAAACTTGTGTTTAAAATAGGTGTAAACCAACCTAGGTCTCCTTTTCTAACACCTTCGGCTATCAGTTAGTTAATCAGATGTAAAGGGTAAGCCCTCCTAAGAAACATATTCTTAAGTGTATCACATTCAAGTTGGAATTCTACATCCAAAGTTGTCATCCTGGCGGCCCTGACCACCTGACCTTTTATCACAGCTTTCTTCTGATGGTAATGGTGGGAGCTGTCGAAGTGCAGAATGATATTGGAGTATGTGGGTTTTCTGTAGATATTAGCTACATATCTCCTATTTAATCTATCCTTTGTCAGTTGGACATCCAAGAATGGAATATTGTCATTTTCAAAGCTAGAGGTGAACTTCAAAAAGGAACTTAAAGTAGAAATAAGTTCGACAATAATGATGCCACGTTACCATCCTCCTTCATGATGATAAAAATGTTATCCAGGTAATGTGTATACCAGATTACTTTATCCCTAAACATCTCCAAATCAAATAGAAATTGCCTCTCCCAAAAAGCCATTACACAATTTGCAAAGCTCCCACCACATGGGGACCCCATTGCCACCCCGGTATTTTGCAAGTAATATTGTTTATTAAACAAGATGAAATTGTTGGACAAAGTAATGTCTAAAAGATATTCAATTAAATTGATTTCATCCCTAGGGGCTCCTTTTCTGGATAGAAACTCTCTGACCCAACTAAGATCTAATTCCTGGGGAATCACTGTGTACAAGTCTGCATTAATTATACTCTATGTGTTTCTTTTTTTTTACAATAAAGGTAACTCTAACCTGAATGCCATTTATTTATTTATTTATTTATTTATTTATTCATTTATTTATTTATTTATTTCAGTTTGATGACCGGAGAAGTCCACTGGACCTAAAAAAAGGCAATTTTCAGTGGAGGCCTGGGGAGAAAAGCTCCAGTAACAATGCCAAAAATATCATACAAAGCAAAGAAGTCATACAGCTTTATGCAGCATTCTACAGTAAAAAAAGAAATCTACATTCTACAATAATAAGAATAAATTCTAGCAACTATACAATCTAAGAGTCATTAACAGTGAATTACAATTGAAATTTCACAATCCACAATAATAGAAGTAAAAATCTAGCAATGGTACAGTCTAAGGGTCATTAACAATTAATTACAATTGAGGATTAGAAATTGTTGGAAATAGACTATTAACAAAGTTTAGAGGTTAAGAAGGAGTAGGAGGGCAAATGATGTGAGAGCAGAAATGATGTACAGAGTTAGAAGGTGGGTTTTGATACAGGAGGGTCCTATGTGGGGAAGGAGCAAGGGCATTCCCACTTTGAAGATAGGTGGGAATGGAGGAGGGATTTAAAGTTAGAGTGGCTATGACAATTTCTAAGGGAGGGAGGAAGAGAGTTCCATAGTTTAGCTAAGGAGCAGGATAGTAGAGAGTGTCCAGGTGGCTGTGAAGGTTTGTAGATTTTGAGCAGGTTCTGATTTTCTGACATAATTGTGCGATTAGGAATATAGGTGGTTAAGGAGGTGGAGAGAGAGGGACAGGAGGATGGGTTAAATGTGAGCTTATGGGCAATGATGAATTTAAGGAGGTTCAGATATTTGCGAAGCTCGAGCCATTTCAGTGAGTGGAGGGAGATGCAGTGATGGGATCAGTTCCTAGAGTTGGTGTTGAATTTTCAGATTTTATTGTAGCAGGATTCTAATTTAGTTTGAAGGATGAGCTGAAGATTCGAGAACAGAGGAACGCCATACATTAAGGAGGGGAGAAGGTATGTGGAGGCAAGAGTCTTTCTGGTGGAAGGGGTGAGATAGTTATAGGAGTCCTAATTTTTGGTGTTTTTTTATGTTAGTTTGGATGTGGATATCTAATTTTAGATGTTCATCAGTAATGACGCATGGTCATTATCATGGCCATGGTCCATAGTTGTGGCCTAGATGCTTCCTCTTTACCTGTACAGCTGTATGCCATGCATGCGCCTGCTGCATGGGTCCCCTACTACTGCTTCAGTCTGGGCATCATTAGTCATAGTGAGACTAGAACTGTCAGATGCAGTGACAGCATCAGTCACTTCACCACTAGGCTGACAAATAATCCCATTCAGGGAATTTCAATGGATTTATCTACATGGCAGCTGGCTTAGATGTGGGGTCATTTACTGCACTGTTATAACTTGCTGATACTTGTTAACCTCTGCTATCTCTAAAAAAACAAAAAAACAAAAAAAAATCTTGCTTTTTTCCCACTTTTCTGAGATTTAAAAAAGTTCAGTTACAGGCTTGCTGTTCTTGAACTGTTTGTAAGTTTCTAAACAAAGTGTAGAACAGGAACAAACTGTTGAAAACCAATTGCCACAAAAGTCCAAAGCGAAGGAAGCCAAACTGCAAGATGGTAAACTTAACGCAAATTTTAATTCAGACAAAAAGACAGCGTTTTCGCTACTGAAGCTTCAGTAGCTTCTTCAGAGTAAAAAGGAATGGCGCCAAATTACTATTTTTAAAAACTCAAGAGTGACATCACGTCAGTAATCACTTAATCAGACGTGGTTTCCTTTAAAGGAATCACCTCACAATCATAGCGCAAATAACCTTAGAGAAACATTATTAGGAAACATTGTTATAAGCATTTGCTAAAAGAAGAAAAAAGTTTTAAACTAACATATTGTTCCTACTGTTTCAAGAGCTATTGTTGTGCGATGTACAGCACAAATAGATGTTACAGTCGAATTTGATAAAGCTAAAATATATAAACTGTCAGATGTTACAGTGTACTTATATCAAGTAGTGTAAGTTATATTACTCACGTCTTCAGTAAGACATTACTAACTCAAATTTAATTTGCATATGATATAAAGTATGATGTTTATGTAAAATACACAATGTTTACCATTCTAAAATTGTAGAATATATAAAATATAAAATTATGTTTATATAAATGGACTAATATTTAGTCCTTAGGAACCATTACTATGGTTAAAAATCAGGTCTAACCCGATAATTAATATTCTCCAAAAAATAAGAGAAATCTAACGCCAAAAAAAGAGGGCATAGGAATGTTCTCCTCTATAATCTAAGACAAACTAGTCAAAATGTAAATTAATCCACCTTCCTATTTTACCCTCTATTAAAGGTAGGTATTGAGTGGCAAAAATTTAAGTGTTAAATATTAAAATGTTAAAATGTTAAATGATAAAGTCCTGGTACTAATGTTTAGTTATCTCATGTAACTCTTAAGTTTGAGAACGCAAGAGATATTACAATGTTCGTTTAAGCCAGGACTATTAAATGCCTCCAGTTTTATTTGCCACTCAAGTTCCTTATTTTCTAAAATCAGCGCATTGGGACCCCCTCTAATATTAACTGGGACATGGTCTATGGCCATAAAGTGAAAGCTGTGGCCTTCACAATTCATAATATGCTTGGCCAGAGCATTGTCTTCTTTCTTTTTCCTGATAGCGTATGAATGCTGGTAAATTCTATCTTTAAATTTCTGGTCTGTTTTACCAACATAATATGCTGGACAACAGTCACATGTGGCCAGGTAGACAATTGATCTAGTGTCACAATCCATTTTATAAAGAATGTTATATTTTTTACCTCTAATTTTGAACGTGGAACCTGTCCTCAAGTATTTACACCAATTGCAATGACTACATGAATACATACCCTTCTGTTTGGAGAGAAAGTCCTGTTTTTTGTTCCTTTCTAGTAGACTTTTTAAGTTGTTACCTTTCCTGTAAACTATTAGGGGGGAACTACCTAGTTTCTCAAAAAGTTGGGCGTTACTGGTGATAAAATACCAGTTCTTGTAAATGATAGATCGTATAGAGTAAGAGTCTTTGTTAAAGGTAGTTATAAAACTGGTAGTAAACTTAGAACCAGTATTAGTAAGATTAACATTACTTCTCCTTTCACGTGTGCTTAAACAAGTTTCAATCGTGCCTGAGCTTAATTCATGAATACCTCGAGTGTCATTACTTATTACTGTACTACTAGCTAGCAGAGGTGTATATAAGCCTGACTCTCTTTTGTTTCTAACCTCTTGTGTGAGTTCCAAAATTAGTGAGTTAGGGTAATCTCTACTAGCAAACATACCTCCAAGTGTAAGGCATTCTTCCTCGAAGCTTTCAGTTGTGCTGCACATTTTTGCAGCCCTGATAAGCTGTCCTTTCACTATAGATCGTTTTTGTCTATAAGGGTGCAGGCTCGAGAAGTGAAGAAATGAATTACAGTAGGTTGATTTCCTGTAAATAGATGATAAAAAGATGATAAAAAAAGGCCCCTTGTACTGTCTTTTATGAGTCTAACATCCAGATATTCAGTCTCTATAGTAGAAAACTGAAATGTGAACTTAAAAAAGTTAGTTGTACTGTTCAAGTATTCAACCAGAGCTGTAGCCTCACCAATGTTACCTTTAAATAAGATAAAGATGTTGTCGAGGTATCTGATGTAATATAATACTTGATGCTGGAAATCACTATTATGTAATATAAATTGCTTCTCCCAGTAAGCAACAAATACATTTGCAACACTGGAGCCGCATGGTGATCCCATTGCAATACCTTGTGTTTGTAAGTAGTATTGCTCATCAAATGTAAAAAAGTTAGAAGATAGAATGATGTCTAATAACTCGGAGACAGTATCTATTTCTGTCGATGGAGCACCCAAGTCACCTAGCATGTTACTGACCCATTCAGTAGCCTCAATGTGTGGAATCGAGGTATATAGGTCGACGACATCTGTAGTAAGGAAGTTGTAGTCTTGGTCAAATGAGATATTATTGATGTCTCGAAGAAATGACCAAGAGTCCTTACAAATGTAGGGAATTAACTTCAAGTATTTACTCAAGATTTTATCCACTAAATGTGCACAGGGGTGGGTCATAGAAGACCTGCCATCCACCAAAGCCCTCATAGGAGGGTTTGTTAGATTTTTGTGAATTTTTGGGATTCCAAAAATCACTGGTGCTTTGGGAAATGTGATGTCTATGTAATGGTAGGTGTCTAGGTCAATTTTTCCGGCTAAGAATAGGTCCCTAAAATAACCTCTATTTCTAGAATAAGCTATGTTCATTTCGTTCTTTGATGATTGAATATATGCTGGGTTATCTAGGACAGTTGCCATTTTTTCTCTATAATCATTATTATCTAGAATTACTAGTCCACCCTCCTTATCTGGTTTTAATAGTTTGTAAGTTTCTGTGAGGCCATTTTTTGCTTGGGCTAAAGGAAAGTCTCTCTGTTGATCAGTGGCAGTGAAAAACATTGAGCAGCCTGCCTGCCCCTGTGGGAGTGGTTACTGACTTGAAACTGTAGTTTTATTGGCTATTCTGGGTCAATTCCAAAACTCCTTCATCTTCCTCTCTTAAAACCCTCTTTTGCGTGTTTTTGAGCATAGCACAACAACGGGCAGTGCCGTCTAATTGGGTTTAAACTATTCCTGGCTAAACAAAGTCTGCTCTTCACTTTTTCCCTTAGAACTGCTCTAACTCTCAATTTAAACACCATATTCTCATTCTAAGGCCCTTCACTGGCCCAATTAAGTAATCCTACAAGTTAGCACTATTAAACCATAAGCACTACTTACTCTTAAACTTTCTACGATTACCCTGTCCTCTATTGGTCCGTCTTAAATTCAGTTTCCCTATTACTCTAGCATGTCCAAAGGTCAGTCAGTGGTTTCCTCTCCAGTCCAGCTGGTGAATCTGGGAATTTTGAGGCAATGTTACAACTGTCTCATGTACACGGACAACCCTCTCCTCCTCCAAACAGGTTCAAATATATGTGAGAGATGCAACTATTTAGCCAAACTGGAGGCTGAGCTCTCTCATCTCAAAACTGGTGTAACCAGCCAGGAGGAGAAGGTAACCTCACACAACACAATTCCAGTATCACATAGTCCCACCACATCAGCGAACCAAACACATAAATACACAAAAACATACTCGGAGGCTCTAAATAAAAATCTACCTAAGCAACAGAGACCTCCAAAGCAGACATCCAAGCAAACGCTACCTCAAAACAAAACACATACAACACATAACCCACAAAGTCAGTGTGCCAAGCAGCCACAGCCCTTAAGGCTGAATAACACACCTGATACTCTTGTTATAGGTGACTCTATTGTCAGACACACTGACGTCCCGCTCACCAGGCTGAATAAAGAGAAGGTCACAGTGAGTTGCCTGTCGGGTGCTAGGATCCGACACATAACGCAAGCACTCAGGTCACTCCAAAGCAAATACAAATATGACTCAGTCATTGTACATGCTGGTGTGAATGACCTGAGACGTACCTCCCTGGACTACATGAAAAGAGACATAGAGGAGCTCTCTGATCATGTAGCCCAGGATGGTATGACCCTGACCTTGAGCAGCATCTTACCCTCACATAGAATGATGCCACAGTACAAAGACAAAATGATCGATTTTAAATATTGCATGCTGCCTGTCACAATAACCATGCCTCTACATGCTGCTTTCTTCAAGTTGTGTACTTGCACCTTGGCAGCCGATGCTGGATAGGCCTGAATTCCACAGATGCAAACATAGTGCCCTCTCTAGATGTCACTCAAGTGGTCAGACATATCTTTTTCTACCCATCCCAGATGGGTGAACTGACAATGGCTGTCCACTCCCATCCACCCCTGTTCAGCACTTTCAAATCCTGAGCCAGTGTTGTCTGGGTTGTAATCAGAGCCTTATCCCTCTATGCAACACACTTGAGGTAAGCTGTTTTACTTGACATCATGATGATTTAGCTTTGCTGAATTTGTTTAGTTCTTGAATTTATTTAGTGTTATTCAAGAAGGCAATGTTAATGATTGCAGTATTTATGCAAAAGGTGGAATGTTACATGATTGATCAATATTTCCCTAAATATTAAGTGTATTTATGTACTTGTGGGAATGTCAGCATTCTGAGTAGAAAAAAAATGCTTCTACTATTACTCTGACTGACAGACTGTCAAGCCTGATGATTTCTACCTTATTTAGTAGGAAAGGAGGCACAACCTGAGCATTTTTATGATGTGTTAGGAGTTATTTACTAATTTTGGGAAACTTAAATGTGTATGTGTAATCTTTTGCCATGTATGATTTTGTATAGTTTGGAGGTACAAAGCTATGAGATTCACAGCTATGTTGTACTTCTGTGAGGACATTTGAGGGAACTTAAATTCATCTGTGTTATCTTTAGCCATGATTATGCAATGTCTGTGTACATACTTATGGGGATAATGTGGGAAACTTAAGTTCATCTGTTATCCTTAGGTTCATAGGTTGGTACTAGGCTATTGTCCCTAGGGTCTATATAAGCCTAGCCATAATAGTTCCCTGGTTTTTATATCAGAATATTACTTCCCTGGACCCCTGTCTATCAGAGCTATTGATGTGATCCCCAGGATAAAATTCCTATCACCCATCCAATCGTCCAATTGTGCTTAACATGCATGGGCAGTCTATTCCAGATTATGGGCAGTCTCTGGGTCAGGAACCTATCTCTCCAGCATGTCTTGTTCATTGTGATGACAATGTTTAGTTCCCTGGAGCATGTGGCGCTGTGGGATTGGGATTGCTTTGTGTAGCATGTCCAACAGCTCTAGGTTCAACATGGCCTTGTATGTTAAGCAGAGATTGCCTCTGAGTAGACGATATAAGACAGAGTATAGCTAGAGTTTTTTTAGTCGGTCAGCATAGAACATCTGCTTTAGACCTGTGATTCTTTTAGTGAGGTACTTCTGCAGCTTTTCCAGTTGCTGCAGATGTCTAGTAAGGTACATACCAAATGTGGTGTTTTACTCAATGATGGGTCTAATGAGGGATGAGTATAGTGGGATAATGACCTCTTTTTTTTCTGGATGAAAAGCCCTTGGTGATGAGGTGTGCCACATAGAAGGTTTTCCTAATTAGCTGTGTTTTATCTAGTGTTTGCATGTGTAACTATGAGAACAGCAGCATATGATGGGAATGAGAATGTCTCTCAAGAGATCATGTCTTATGCACACAATGTGGGATCTGCATCCTGAAATGGATACATTTTCACGTATATTGTTCCTAAGAGAGAGTGAGAAGGTAAATGTACAGCTGCATTATAAATCACATATAGAAACACAGCTAACGTAAAATGTAGACTCCATAATGAACAGTACAGAAAGGGACTAACTTGAAATGTTGACTCCTTAATAAATGACAAGAAAATAAAGCTATGTTGGAGACCTCTGTGTTCAAAAAATATTAAAGCAGACAATGAACATATAATGATATTAGCAGCAATATACTTTTGAGGAATTACCCTAAAACCAGAACATATTTTAGAAGGAGGGAAGGACATCTCCATGTAGAAGTTGATGAATAAAATTATTACATTTCGGTAACATGTTGTCTTTTACAGGAGTTTAAGTTTATGCTTTTAAAGTTTTTATTACAACAAATTGCGGATGAAACAAAATAAAATATATGGAGAGACAGGAAGCAAGGACAAGAGAATGAACTGAGAACCACACCTAGTGTATAAAATATTTAAACTGAAGAGATAACATCTGGTGATCTATCACTATGCTTGTATCAGCAATGACAAATTCTAGATCCATTTCTCAATGCCAGTGTGTATTTGCCCTTGGTGCATACTAATGCATTAACAGGTACTGAATTATAATCAGTACAGACCACCTGTTTCTTGCATTGTGACTCCTTCAGCAGTCCGGTCATTATTCATGCTGCATCAGAGCCTGATGTATTCAACACCCAGCATTTGTACAGGTACTAATTTATTGAGTGTTTGCATGCAGAGAAAAGGTCTGATTAAAGTCTTTTCAGCACTACAGTAAGTAAAGTGAACATGAAGTGATTAAACAGATGACAGAAACAAAACAATTTACAAGATTCCTAAATAATAAAAAAGACTAGATCATGTTTTTCCTTCTTCTTTTTCTATAGTTATGTATAAATATATACTTATGAAATCTGTTCAGAGGTTGGAATGGATATTTCTCAGTAATGCTGGGAAGCTGGTTATGCTACTGCATGCTGGACCAGCTAAACATGGCTGATAAGACAAAGTGTAAAGAAGAGTTGTGTAAGCAAACTTACTATAACTATAGATGTTATGTTGTCCTATCTTGTTTGCCGCTAAACAGATCGGATGCTTTGCACTGGGCTCAGGCTATGTGACTTCTGTGGTTAAAATATTTTCTTAAAGTTGATTTTTCTTATATTGTTAGATAGTTAGTTTGTGTTCTAGGGTTTCACTACCATAAGCCGCTAGAGTTTTTGCTGTTGTTTGTGCTTGTGTTTGTTGGCCATTGTTTTCGCAGGCCTATATCCCTATCCTGTCCTTTCTTTGTCTGATGTACCCGTTTAAGTTAGAGGGTTGTTTTTTTGTCTGTATACAGTCCATTTAAGTTAGAGGACTCTTTTCCCCTGAGGTTTCGTCATTTCAGTTACAGACGTCTCCTCTGGCTAGAGGACTGTGGTTTAACTTAGAGACTTCTCCTCTAGCCCCTCCCTCTATCCTCTTAGTCTTTAACAAAAAAAAAAATATATATATATATATATATATATATATATATATATATATATATATAAAATCTTTCTTAGATTGTAGAAGTTTTGTTTTTTTTTTTAGAGTTATTTTTGTTGTTGTTGGCATCTCTGTTTTTTTCTTCCTGGCCATACTGTTGTGTGTTGCCTTATCATTACTATGTCCAAGGAGAAGGCAGAGAAGTGAAGCAGTCTGGCTTCAGGAAATGTAATTCTTGTACTCAAAACATGTCCTTAACAGACACTCATACCAGTTGTGTTCATTGTCTAGCAGCAAAACACTTTCAGGACTCATGCTCTATTTGTCACAGGTTCAGTTCCAGGATTTTGCAGGATCATCATAACAAACTTATGTTGAGGGGACTTCTTCCTTTTGCAGAGGCTCTTGATGGGAACTATCCCTCTTCAAAATCATCCCAGTTGCCAAAATCTGATGTCTTCAAATAGGGTTTCTTCTTTGGCTCCAGTTTCTCAGCCATTGTAGAAACCTTCCAAGGATTCGACTACGGACCCAAAGGCTTTCAGGCTCGAAACTACTGATCGGTCAGCTCCACCTGTTGTGTCAGAACCAGCAAGGATTCATGCATGGAGTCAGTCTCCAGGCCTGGAGCCGGTATCCTCGGAGCTATAGTCACCCATCCTGCAGTCTGTGGCTGGTAGCTCTAAATCTTCTGCACCATTTTCTTGATCATCCAGGAGCCTTATGGATGATGATGTGGAGCGGGTGGTGAGGAGGTTGCTTCAGAATCCAGTACTAGCTAAGATCCTCTCAAATCCAGCCCAGAAGGATTTGGAATCGCCTGCTACTTTGGTTCCTTCTGTTATTCATCCTCCAACCCAAGTGGTTTCGGAGCCGGAGTGCTCGGATGTTTTTGTGGTGGAACCATCGGGTTCCTCTGCTCCGACCTCTTTGGTGCCATTGTCTGTCGAAGGGTCTGGGAGCCGATGTTCCCTCATTGGGACCTGGGAGGAGAGTTGAGTCAGAGTTTTGATGGACCCGATTCTGCTTCTCGGGGCATTGGTGCAGGTGAGCTTGGCACCTACATCGGCCTTGGAGCTTACCTCCTTGGCGCTGGGGAAGTCTCCTGGTTCTTCTGGGGGCTCCCTCGGGCCTGGATCGTGGTGCCTTCAAGGTGATGAGGAGCATGATGTCCCCCCTGATGGCTCCACCCTCAGATCCAAGCACTTTTCCCCCAGGAGTGCCAGTGTCTGCCTCCTCACCATCCAACCCCCCCCCAGGTGTAGAGAATCAAAGCCCCAATGGGTGAGTCTATGGAGAGGTTTTGGATGAGATAGACTCACTCAATGGGACATCCTGGGGTGTAGAGAACCAAAGCCCCAGATGCCCCATTGGGTGAGTCTATCTCTTCCAAAACCTCTCCATAGGATCCCTCCACAGTGGTCCCTCAGAAGAAATCTTGTAAGAGGAAACATCTAGACTACCTGGAAGAGTGTGTCACATCTGATACAGACTTAGATGATTCAGAAGGGTCCCCAAGGTCGCCCTCTAAGGATGTCTCCTTTTCAGACATCCTAGAGATCCTGAAATAGAGAGATGGCTGGAAGACCCTTACCCTTTCTGAGGATGAGTCCATATACCTGGAGGCATTTGGATCTCGACCCTCCACCTCTTGGGTCTCTCTATCTTTTGACCAGCTCCTCACTGTAGTTTGTCGAAAGGCATGGGGCTCTCCAGAATTGGTGTAACCTGTTTCAAGGAGGCCCAACAAATTCATCACTGCCCCTGTAGACAAGGAGTTCCTATCTAAATGTGTCCCAGTAGATGCTATGGTGGTGGCAGCGGCCACCAAAAGGAGTTAGCTGAGACTTCTTCATCAGTCCATCTGCAGAATAAGGAATCTGGAACGATGGACAGGTATGGGAAGCGTATGTTCTCTTCAGTGGCCTTTACTCTCTGGCCGCTGAACTACTTAACCCACTTTACCAGACTCCAACGGGATCTCCTGAAGGAGGTAGGAGATACCCTACAAAGTTCTACAGCTGCAGGGGTGTCAGAAAAGGTGACCTCTCAGCTTGCTACCTTAAGTTCTGTAGTTAACTCCTCCATGCAGCTCATCACTTACATGGCCGATGGAGTGAGAATGGCAGGCGACACAGAAATAGCTCTGAGGAGGCATTACTGGATGTCCCTTTGCGAGTTTGTGAAGCTCTTTAAGTCTTCCTTCGTAAAAGCCCCTTTTGATGGCTCTTCTTTTCTCGGGCCAAAAGTTAGAGACTCTCACCAGGTGTGAGCAAGAAGGCAAAACTCTGTCTGCCATGGGAGTACATTTTTCTGTTCCTTCCAGGCCTTACCCCAAAGGCCAGAAGGGCGGGAAGATATGGTTGCGAAAGTCCCAAAGAGATTCACCAGATGCACGTGGTGAATTTTTTCTCCATGGGCAGAAGGGGAAACAATAATGGAAGATGCCAGTCTCATGGCAGAGGGGGTCTGCAGAACCAGAGCAACAGATACACTTTCTCTGATCAGCCTTTTCAGTGCTCCTGAAAGGAGGCCTGTCTGTACAGCTCTGGAGGCAGTTGGGGGAAGACTTTCACTATACCCAAGTGCCTGGCTAAACATCTCTCAATACAGATGGGTACATAATATCCTGGGGATACAATATACCTTTCACCACCCCACCCCTGCAATTAAAATCAGTCCCATACATTCCACCTAGTCAAAGGGATCAAGCAAACCTAGAGATACAAAGGTTGCTAGAAAAAAGTGTCATCCAGAAAGTCCCTGCAGACCAAATCAGATCCAGAACTTACTCAAGGTTCTTTTTAGTTCCAAAAAAGACAGAGGACTGGAGACCAATATTGGATCTCAGCACACTAAACAAGTCAGTAAAGAAATTAAAGTTCCAGATGGTGAAACTGCAGTTTATACTCCAGTTTTTGGGACAAGACAATTGAATGTGCTCAAGAGAGTTTTCAGGATGTGTACGATCATATAAAGATGGATAGACGAGCCAGGAGATATACTCAGAAACATGAAAATAAGATGAAACTCAACCAAAGCAGAATAAGGATAGTCCAGAAATGACACACCAGCACATAGTACAGGAAAAAAAACACTTTAATTTAGTGCTTTCATCAAAAACATGATTGTGATGAAGTCTAGTTTTTTATGAAAGTGCTAAATTAAAGTGTTTTTTTCCTGTACTGCATGCTGGTGTGTTGTTTCTCAGCCAGGAGATATCTATGCTTCCAGCTGGGAGCCAGTCATTACCAATTCCAAGCTCTGCCCTTTGGTCTCACTACAGCCCCCAGAGTGTTCAACAAATGCATGGCAGTAGTCACAGCTCACCTGAGGTGTCTAGGATTCCGGGTGTTTCCATACTTCGATAACTGGCTCCTGACCACCACCACCTAGCATCTACGGATCAAGGCAAGGGACACAGCCATTCATTTATGCTCAAATCTAGGCATTGCTATAAATTTTGAAAAATCTGCCTTGTTGCCTACACAGCATATTATCTCCATAGGAGCAGTGTTAAACACATAAGATATGATAGCAAAACTGCCTCACTAAAGATTAAAAACGCTGCACCATCAAGTATTAATATTGCTCCAGAAAAACAAAGCACAGGCAAAATTTGTTCTCAGAGTTCTGGGATCAATGGCAGCAACAATAACATTGGTTGCATTCACGCCTACACATGAGAGTGCTCCACTGGCTTCTGTTTGCTCAGTGGTCAATGTAGGAGTTAACCCATTTCACACAAGATCCTCATTACAAACCCAAGAAGGACCTAAGATGGTGGCTTTAGTCCACTCACGTAACACTAGGCAGGCCATTTGTTTTTCCCCAACTTGTAGCTACAGTGACCACGGATGCCTCCCAGATGAGAGGGGAATATTATCTGGAACAGACTGTGAAAGGGATTTGGCAAGAACATGAATACCACTTGCATATCAATGTAATAGAGATGAGAGTGGTGCTTCTGGCATTGCAAGCATTCCACAACTCTCTTCCAACAGGTACAATTGTGATACAGACAGACAATATGTCTGTGGTGTGGTACATCAACATACCGGGTGGAACCAGATCCTACTCCCTTTGTTGAGAGGCTCAGAGAGTATGGCAATGGGCATTTTCTGACACCAACGTACATTCCGGGGAAATGCAACGTGATAGAGGACAAATTAAGCAGTGGAATTCTGATGCCTCATGAATGGTCCCTGAAACAAGAAATTGCAAATCAAATTTTTTGCAAATGGGGCAAGCCTTGCTGCAACCTCTTTGCCACATCCATAAACACCAAATGCAGCAGCTATCTTGCCCTAATCCCCCCTCCAGGGGAGTCACCAAGGGATGCACTTGTACACGATTGGCACCTAGGACTTCTTTATGCCTTTCCTCCATTCCTCCCAATCCCCAAAGGTCTACAGAAATCCAAACTGTTGAGTTGCAAGTTGATTCTCATCACTCTATACTGGCCTTGTCAAATCTGGCTCCCTTTCCTATGGCCTTATCTCCAAGTGGAGCCGTGGATTCTGGACCCAGTTCCAGATCTTCTGACTCATCATTCAGGAATGTTCCATCCTTCTCTCCAAACCATCAAGTTGACAGCTTGGCTGCTCCACTTCCAGTCTTAGCCAGGCTTCCAGAAATATCCCCTGCTGTATGTCACATCCTGATATCAACTCATAAGATGACAACCAGAAAACTGTATGCTAACAAATGGAAAAGGTTTTCTTGGTGAGATTCCAAGAACCATGTAGATCCCTTTACAGCTCCTGTAACTAAAATTCTGGATTTCTTACCACAAATCTTCAATCAAGGTGTTGCAGCAGCCAGCATACGTGTACACTTAGCAGCCATATTGAATTATCACGTTGGAGACATGGGTTCTAAGATAATATCTCACAGATTGTGCAAAGCCTTCCTTAGAGGTACCTTCCAACTCAGGCCCCCAATAAGGGAACCATCACCTCCATGGGACCTAAATTTAGGACTCACTTCTCTGATTCTCCATCCTTATGAAACAGCCTCTTCTTGTGAGTTAAAATTTCTAACCTGCAAAACAATCTTTTTGACAGCCATTACTTCAGCTAGGAGGGTTTCAGAGCTTCAAGCTCTATCCATTCGCCCTCCATATCTAGTTTTTCATAAAGACACAGTCTCACTCAGAACAAATCCCTCATTCCTACATAAAGTATGCTCTGAATCTAATTTGAATCACTCCATTGACCTGATCATCTTTTTTCCAGATTATGGCAACAAGGCAGAATATAAACTGCATCAGTTGGATTTCCACAGGCAGTTACGCTTCTACTTGCATAAGACCAAGGACTTTAGAAAATCTGATCATCTTTTTATTTCCTTTTCAGAGAACAAAAAAGGGTCACAAGTTTTGAAAGTTACCTTATCAAAATGGCTTACTGATACTATATCCTATGCATACAGTTCTCATCATAAACAACTGCCAGGTTGAGGGCCACTCAATAAGAGCTATGTCAACTTCGACTGCTTTTCAGGCCAGACTACCTGTGGACTCAATCTTTGCTGCAGCCACATGGGTTAATCCTCATACCTTTATGACTCATTACAAAGTAGATGCAGCCTCGTGGAACAGGGATTCCTTTGGTTCCACTGTTCTGAAGAGTTTATTCCCTTGAGCCACCCAAGAAAGAAGGTGCTGGGGATGCTGTCCCAACCAGCAAGAATGATGGCAAGATAGGACAACATAACATAAAGAAGTTATGTACTCACCATAACGTTCCTTGTTTGTTCATAGGTTCATAGGTGTGTACTAGGCTAATGGCCCTGGATCCTTTACAAACCTAGCCCATAGGATTACCCTGACATCATGCCACCCGACCTTAGTTCCCAGTACCTCTGTCGAGTAGAGCCACTGCAGTGATCCCCGGGATAAATTTTCTATTTCCCATCCACTCATAAAGGATTCTCTTGAAGAGGGCTAATGAGGTACTCTGTTTGACATGTATGGGAAGTCTATTCCATAGCAAGGGCAGTCTCTGGGTTATGAACCTGTCCCTCCATCATGTTCTGTTGATTGTGATAATGAGGTTGAGGTCACTGGAGCATGTGGTGTGGAGGGATTGGGATTTCTTTAGATGTAGCATTTCTAACAGAGCTAGATCAGACATGGCTTTGTATGTCAAGCAGAGATCGCCTCTAAGTAGGCGATATGAGACAGAGAATAGTTGGAGTTTTTTGAGTCAGTCCATATAGGACAAGTGTTTAAGGCCTAGGATCCTCTTTGTGAGGTACTTTTGTGGCCTCTCCAGTTGTTGCAGGCGTCTAGTGAGGTACATACCAAATGGGGCATTGTACTCGATGATTGGCCTAATGAGGGAAGAGTAGCGGGGAGACAATGACCTCTTTCTTCCTGGTTGCAAAATCCTTAGTAATGAGATGTGCCACATGGAAGGACTTTCTGACCACAGTGGCAATGTGGTGGTCAAAAGAGAGAGGCTTCTGTCAACCTGTGTTCCCAGATCTCTTATAACACCTTCTGTGTTCAGTGGACTACCATTGATGTGGTAATTCATGGGAACCAGGTTTTTCCCAAAGGGAATGATGACACATTTTATGGCATTGAGCTTAAGGCCATGGTTCTGACACCAGTCATTGGTCTCAGTGAGGCCTTTCTGTAGGATGTCAATATCACTTGGGGAGTTAATAATAGCTCCCAACTTGCAATTGTCTGTGAACGTTGTCAGCCAGAGACCCTTTGTGTTGGCCTGGACTTCAGAAAAGTAGATACCAAACAGGAGAGGACCCGGGACCAAACCCTGTGGGATTCCACTTGTGACTGGTCAGCAGTCTGACTTGGAGTCTGTCACTTTCACACTGTGGGATCTATCTGTGAGCCCGTTTGCAACCCACCTAGTGATATAGGGTTTGATGCCTAGCTTAGAGAGTTTTTCAATGATTCCTGAATGGTATCAAACATCTTGGCCAGATCAAGGTAGGCTGTATGAACCACCTAGCCTTCATCCACAGCTCTGGTGACTCAAAAAAGTCGACCAAGTTGAGCAGGCATGATCTACCCTTCACGAAACCAAACCATGTAGGATCCAGAGTTTGGAGATTCCCTATATCCTTGTTTATTAGGTCCATGATAATGCATTCCATAGCTTTGCATATCAAGCTAATGGGGCGATAGTTCCCAGGGTCTGTAGTCACTCCTCCTTTGTGGAAAGAGATGACTGTAGCAGTGTGCCATTCAGTACGGACAAAGCCTGAGGTGAGGCTGTGATTGAACAGGGTACACAGGTGAAGTGCCAGTTCACTCTGTAGTTCATGTAGAACACAGCCAGGGATATTGCCAGGTCCCATGGAAGCTATATTCTTGGCCTTGGACAGTGATGTTTTAACCTGTGCAGCAGTAATACTGGGTACCTGACAATCTACTGGTATTGTGATTGGTCCTTTGGGGGGAGGGGTAAAGTTGGCATTGAATCTGTCGGCCAGTATATTGGCAATATCTGTTGGCTCGGTATAGGAGGTACATTGTGCAGTAGCTTAGAGCAAATCGGGGTATTGCCATGGAGATTCATTACATAACTATAGAAGGCCTTGTGGTTGTCTTTACTATTTGCTGCAATTTTGTTTTTTTAGCTAGCTTTAGACGATTTGATGAGGGATCTCATCTTTTTGTTGAGGCTGATAAAGGAGTTTTTCCAGTCTTGGGACTTCACCTTATTCCGCATCCATTTACTCCTTCTGTTGTAGAGTTTGTTTATGGCAGGGGACCACCAGATTGGCTTCCTTGTTTTGGAGGAGAGTGTCTTGGTTCTATTGGGTATGGTGAGATCCATGGATTTGTGTATGTGTTTGTACAGTGCATTGGTGTATGATTCGGCGGTCATGCAACTATTCTCCATTTGCATGGGTGCCATGAAGTTACCCACCTCTGTTTTTATGAGCCAGGAGTTAGCTTTGGAGATGTTTTTCATGGTGGTTAACTTTGTGAGGGTGAGAGGGATGTGGATTTCCAGGGTGATTAGTTTGTGGCCGGATCTAACCAGGGAGGAGTTAACTATTGGTGTAGAGCAACAGTCACCCATGTTAGTAATGACCAGGTCAAGGATGTTGCTACCTCTAGTGGAGGTAAGAACAAGCTGGTCCAGAGCATTTGAATTAATGAATTCTAGGAAATGCTGGGCAAGTGTATTGGTACATGAGTAGTTTTCCCAGTTAATGGAGGGGTAGTTGAAGTCACCCAGTATGAGAATGATAGGTTGGACCCTAATATTCTCCAATGTGCATAGGAACATGGAGTGTGAGTCTTGGGACATCGTTAAAGACCTATAACAGGCTACGACCTGAATCGCTGTCTTAGCCAGTGATAGCTGCACCTGAAGTATTTCTGATGCATTATGTTGGGCTACCAGTCTGGAGGTGTGCGCATCCTTTATGAATATGGAAACACCACTGCCTTTGGAGCTTCGGTCCAAGTTCTGGGGTTGAAAGGGCCTGGTAGTGCAGGGGTGCTTTCTGCTGCCTTGAACCAGGTCTCTGTTACAGCACAAATGTTGATATTCTCCATTTTAAGGAATGTTTTGAGCGAGTGCATTTTCAGATTTAGATGTCTAGCATTGAGCAGCATGACCCTCAGATTGCATTTGTTTGTAGCTGTTATGGGGGTAATTTGGTTTTTGAAACACCACCTAAAACAGGCACTACAGGGGTGGCAAGAGCCTTGGCCAGTATCCAGAAGCCCAGGGGTGACAGATGCAGGCCATCAATGGCAAAGCATTGAGGTCTGTTAATCATGTTATCCCAGGCAGACATATACTGGATCCCCTTAGAATGACACCAGAAACGTAGCCAATTGTTGAAATCTGTCATTATCTGCTTGTACTGTGGTATAATTCTGGGTGATGGTAGGATGCTGCTCAGGGCTAGAGTCATACCCGCCTGGGCTACATAATCCGAGAGGTCCTCCATGTCTCTTTTCATGTAGTCCAGGGAGGTACGTCTCAGGTCATTCACACCCACATGTACAATGACAGAGTCATATATGTACCTGTTGTTGACGGACCTGAGTGCATGCATTATGTGGCAGATCCTGGCACCTGACAGACAGCTGACTGTTACTTTCTCCTTATTCAGGCTAGTGGATCTATAGCACGTCATCAAACGCTGAAAACAGCGAACGATGAATGATCGACCGCATTTCACTGAAAGCTGAAAATATCGACAGCTCAGAACAGCAATTTCTTTCCGAGGGAAAGAAATTGCTGTTCCAACAAAAAAAAAACAAAAAAAAAAAGTAAACAGTTAAAACACATAAACAGCTATCTTAACCCTACTTCTAACCCAAAATAAAAAATAAACAGTTAAAAACATATATTCACCTAACTTAACCCTACTTCTACCCCCCCCCACAAAAAGTAAACATATATACACTTAACTAAACCCTACTTCTAACCCTAAAGTGCATGCTAAATACATTACTAGATATGCACTTACCTTAACCCTGCTGTTCCAACAAAAAACAAACAAACAAAAAAGTAAACAGTTAAAACACATATACAGTTATCTTAACCCTACTTCTAACCCAAAATAAAAAAGTAAACAGTTAAAAACATATGTTCACCTAACTTAACCCTACTTCTAACTCCCCCCAACAAAAAGTAAACATATATACACTTAACTAAACACTACTTCTAACCCTAAAGTGCATGCTAAATACATTACTAGATATGCACTTACCTTAACCCGCACCCTAACCGTAAGGTCAGTAACTATTGCACATTTACGTTCAGGAGCCATACCGAATAAGGGAATCTGTGAGACCACACTACAGTGCAAAACACGGCAAACTAATGAAGCGGCCAAGCAATTTCTTTCCCAGGGAAAGAATTCACTGAAAAGCCGCTTTGCTACTTTGCCGGTTCGCTATTTACAGTTTGGTGAAAACGCGTTTGATAGAATGCGTTTTTGGTAATGTAATAGCGACCCAAGCTATTGAGTGGGGCATCAGTGTACCTCACTATCGAGTCACCTATGACTATTGTGTTAGGCATGCTGTCTGCCTTAAGGGCTTTGGTTGACTGGCACACTGTTTAGGAGAGTTATGTGTCTCGTAATTAGTGTTGTGTTGTGGTGATCCAGTGCATTTCTGCCTCTGAGTTCTCTGCTGTTTGGGTAGATTTTTATTGAGAGCCTCCACAATGGTGGGTGCGTGGCTTGTGTTTTTATGTGAAGGCAGAGCTGGTGTGTGTTCTGGAGGGCTATGTAAGCCACGTGGTGTGGTGCAAGTGATGACCGTCTCCTCTTGACCAGCTATTCCAGTCTTGGCTTGAGAGTGCGTGCATTCCAATTTGGATATGTAAGAGGAGAGAGTTGTCTGTGTTCATGAGGCAGTTGCTGCATTGCCCCAGGATGCCCATGTTCACCAGGTTAATAAGAGCAAGCACAGGGAACTGACCTTTAGACATGCCTGGATGGGTAGGTATTAATAATAAGTACTAGAGATGTTTCCTTGTAGAATGTTTAGTGCTGGTAACACTTTTGTGTGCTACAATAATTGCTATAAGAAGTCTGGTAAAGTGCTAGACTGATAAGCTAGTAAAAGTGCAGGAAAGGAGAGAACTAGCAGGTCTAAGGGAAAAATTGAAGAGCAGACTTTGGCAACGCTCAGAAGCTACAAACAGTACGGGACACAGCAAATCTGTATCTGGACTAGACTAGTTACAGAAAAGGTGGGAAACAAGCACAAAAGTGGGCTTTTAAACCAGAAAGTTAAAAGAGATGGAAAAACTGCCCAGATAGACAATAAACTATAATTTCTGGGCCAGAAACCACTCCTCTTGTGGTAGATAGGCTGCTGTGTTGTCCATCATCTCACCTTCATTCTTGAGTCCCACCTTCCTTCCCCCAACCTTTGCTCCTGAAGAATCGATAGGAGAAATGCTTATTGGTGAAAACATGGTTTCTGCTTCCCTTCTGGCCTCATTACTCATAGGTTAAGTATTATTACCTTTACTTTTGGGAGGTGTTTATCTATATCTATATCTATATCTATATCTATATCTATATCTATATCTATCTATCTAGCTATATATATATGTGTGTGTGTGTGTGTGTGTGTGTGTGTGTTTTTCGTAATCTGCAAACAAGATCTGGGTATTATTCCCTATGCATTGTGGGATAGGGTATAGCCTCGAGCCAGTGGAAGCTTTCGAGGTTTAGTATTAGGCCAAGTCAGAACCAATACTTGGTTCTGAACCCAACCAGCAAGAATGAAGGCAAGATGATGGACAACAAACATGGAACATTGTGGTGAGTACATAGATTTTTTATATATGGGGTTCTATCCTGTAACAACTGGACAGCTTCCAAAGCTTCAGGGCACCTTCCATGCTTTCACACCGTCAGGCAGCTCGAGCCGAGCTGACTAAAAAATAAGTCTGGCGGCCAAGCCCTTCAGAATTTCTTGCCAACAGAGATGGAGGCTAAGCCCTGAAAGGACAATGCTAGGAAGAACAAAAACTAAGCAACATACCAAAAACAAGTGAAGTGGCGGGAGGATGTGACTACTGCAGTCGTGATTATTCAAACATGTACCGTTATGGTAAGTTTACTTACACAACTATACTACATTCATCATCTCGAACACTGTTGCAGTAGGCTTAGCTATATAGGCAGATAACCCATATAGCATGAGGTTCTCTACTCATTCATTTCACATTGGAAGGGCTTCTGATTTGGCAAGAGAAGGTAGGTCAGTGGAGATTATTAAGAGGGTGCAGGTGCCTTTTTGTCTTACATCAGATAATTTGTTGAATTATGTTAAATAAAAACAAATGATAACAACACAGGAGGCTCAGATGCAAAAGTTTACTAGTGTACACCAGGAGGCAAAAAAACATACAAGTACAGAGTTTTGTCTGACATGATGCAGGAAATACACAATTTTATATAGTCTTACATTCAGGCTGTGCCCACCTTACTGACGTGGTTAGTCACAGGGCACCTACATCACTATGGTCTACAATATTTTATTCATAAGAAAAAGCTGATGTTATACATTTTAAACGTTTTCCCATGGGAATAATACAGCCTTGCAAAGCACCTGGTTCATTATAATGTCTTTCTGTAAATGTTACTCTTCCAAGGTCTCAGGCTCGCTTGAATACAATACTCGGTTCACTCTTGCAATATACTTCTTTGTTCTTCTTGCAACTTTTACTTTTAGCAGCTGTGTCTTATTTCTGATACATTCACAAGGTCAATTATCTCAGAGGAAGGAATAAGAATATTCAATGCTTTATACATTTAATTTTCCTGACCCAGCAGATAATCATTAGTGAAAAACATAAGCTTGCTGAGCTGGCTACTGCCAGGGTCAGAGTTCAAATACACTGCTCCAAAGCTTCAAGCAATTACATGTAAAATCATTCTTATTGCCATATTGTAAATAGAATAAAATGCATTATATACTATTTGCTTTTAAACTAGCACTTTATACATGTTTAAATACATATTTTTCTAACATTTTCCTCCCTTTTAATACTTTTTATTCTATTCAGAAACATAAACAATGTTATATCGTCTCCTAGCCTTCTCCTCTAAGGACTTTTAACTAGGCAAGTCATTTAGTTTATATTTCGGAACAAGTTTCATCTGGAATCAATAGTTCCAATTCAATGTCTTGGTACAAAGTTTCAGTTACAGATATATCAACAAAATCTTTGACTAATTTTTTCATACAGGGGATCCCACAACAGACACATGCTCCTAATAGGAGCAGACCAACACAAATAGCAATCAAAATATTCATTAGGATAGAACCCCACCCACCAAACAGACTCTGGAAAAAGTTCGTCAGTGGGTTTGGGCCTGGTTCAGTCATGGCCGATACCTGCTGTATTACCTCTAGGTGGTCATTAATCTCGTGTCGATTGTCTGGTATGTATGCACAGCATTCTTCTTTGATAAGCGCACAAGTACCACCTCTCGCCGCTAGGGTGAAGTCAAGAGCCATTCGATTTTGTAGCACAACAGTTCTCATTGCATTCAGTTCGTCAGTCACTAGTTCGAGAGGAGAAAAAGTTGCGTTACTCATTACTTCGAGAAGCTTTGACAGTTTTCTTAACTCCCAGATCGATTTGACTGCTCCATATGCTGGAAATATCCCAGCCCAGGATATAACACTGTCACTCAAGTCCATATGAGTCATTTTTTTTTTTATCTTTCACGGAATGATGGTTCTTCCAACCAGCTTCGATTTTTCCCATTGGATTTACAGGTTTTCCGATAGAATCTTCAGGTTTTTGGGCTACATCTCTTACATTTCGTATCTTACCTAGAGGTAATTCTGCAGTATGCCTTATAGCTGGAACCAGATAACCGAAAAAACAACTGCCGGACCAATTCTCAGGTAGCCATTTGTATGCTTTTTCCCACAAATAAAATAACAGTTTTCTACTTTGGTACTGATGCGGGTTAGTTCTGAATGAAACATTTTCTTGTCTATAACAGACAATTGTTTATGCAAGACAGGATTTCTCTGCACTTCACTTAATGTTGTTTTCATTAAGCTCAAATATGAATCATAATTTGCGTTACAAGTAGTGCTTTTATCTTTAGTTTTAATATAGCATTTATAAGATACAGTTATGTTACAGTTACTCCAACCCACTTGGAGTGTATCATTCTTATAAAACAAACAATTCCTCTGTGTAATAGGCAAATACAATGCAATTTTGTCCTGTGATCTTACAGAACCTGTATCAAAAAGCAAATTTTCCCAAGTCTCATTTATCCCCAAGGGGACAGCGGACATCAACAGTCCTCCATATGCTGTTGGTATGGCAGTACAAACCCAGCAATTTGAAATGTTCATAGTCTCTACATATACACGCTTCATAGCTAGGTATGTGTTAAAGTTTGGATGCCAGTCTATAGACAGTTCATCACGTTTCTCTACTTTCACTTGTGTGGTTATATGTAGGAAGAACCACAACAAAGGAAAGTCATCACAATCATAGTCAATAAATGCATAGTTAGCAAGATGATTAAACAATATCTTCGGGGTTGATCTGTGTTTTTACTCATTTCGCTCTTGGCCATCCTGCCTTTGTTGTGTGTCAGTCACAAAATGTTTATCAAGCTGAAAATTCTTTACCGGTTTACAGTGCGTCAGGTGGACCCAGGACGACCTTTCAGCAACTTTGACTGCAGTAGGCGTCGCCAACAGTACCTGGTACGGTCCTTCCCACTTTGGACTCGCCCAATTCTTCCTCTTCGTGTCCTTCAACCAAACCCAGGACCCTGGGGTCAGCACTGCTTCCAACGGTCTGGTCTGTCTTTTATCTGAAAAAGAGTTCAACTGCAAAACAGTTTTATTAGTTAACAGTTTTTTCATATAACTAGCTAATGAGCTGTCAGCCTCTAATTCTGCAGGCATGAGAGCTTTTCACTGTGGCACATAATATGCCCTTCCAAATATCACTTCAAAGGGGGTCAAACCCTTTAAATTTGGAACTGTTCTCATGCTCAGCAGTGCCAAAGGCAAACAGCAAATCCAATTCTTCTGTGTATCGTCTACTAACTTCCTCAATTTGTTTTTTAAAATTCCATTGTACCTTTCCACCAGTCCTGCAGACTGTGGGTGGTAGGCACAATGATTTTTCAAGGAGATCCCAAAGAATCTCCCAAGTTGGTGAATCGTCTGATTCACAAAAGATTCTTTCCGGTATGCCAAATCTAGGAATTATTTCTTTTATTAGGGCCTTTGCCACTGTTGCTGCATCCGGATTTTTAGTTGGAAAAGCTTCTACCCATTTGGAAAACATGTCTATAATTACTAAACAGTATTTTTTCCCTTCACATTTGTTCAGTTCTATGAAATCCATACAGATAGTATGGAACGGATATGGTGGTATAGGAAAACTCCCTTGCTTGGGTTTGAATGCTCCTTGTGCATGATGTTTATTACAGACATGGCATGCTGCACAAAATTTTTGTGTGAAGTTTATAAATCCATATGTTTGGAATATTTGATTTACTAACTGTACCATCCCCCCTGTTGAGACATGGCACTGCCCATGGCTCAACAAAGCTGCACATCTAAATAAATTAGACGGCAATATTGTTTTTTTCTCTTTGGAGATATACAGTCCATTTTCGGGATTGCACCTCGTTTCTCCCATTTTGTTTCTCAGGTTTTGTAGTTACAGTCTGGATTGTTTTAAACATTTCTAAATCTAAAATCTCAGAGGGTTGTAATTCCTCGGTTAAAAGTAAAATTTCTGAGTCTGAGGCTGCTTGCTTTGCAGCTGCATCAGCTTTGCATTCCTTTTGAAATTGCATCCTGTTGTTTTGTATGAGCTAAACATTTACAAATAGCTACCTTAGTAGGTAACTGAATGGAATCTAACAAGTTCAAAATAAGTTGCGCATGATTAATCGGTTTGCCAGTAGAGGTTATCATTTCCCTATTTTTCCATTGTTGTGCAAAAACATGCACTGTAGAGAAAGCATACTGACTGTCAGTATATATGTTCACACGTTTATCTTTCGCTAGAGTACAAGCCCGTGTTAAGGCTATCAGTTCTGCTGCTTGAGCAGACAGGTTATGCTGTAAGGGTTGGGCTTCTAAAATCTCTGTATCTGTGACTACCGCATACCCTACTAGATTTTTTCCTGTAGGACCCTTTCTGCATGAACCGTCTACATAAAATGTCACCTTGGCATCATTCATGGGCATATCAGTAAGGTCTTGTCTGGGCAAAGTTATTTGCTCAATTTCCTGCAGGCAACTGTGTGGTGTGCCATCCACAGGAGTTGGAAGTAACGTTGATGGATTTAATGATGTACAACGTTCAATTACCATATGAGGTTGGCTTAGCAGTATGGTCATACATGAAAGATGTCTAGCAGGAGATAGATATGCTATTTTCTCTTGCAGTAAAATTATCGCGACTGCATGAGGCACTCTCAATGTGAGAGGGTGGAACAACACTACTGAGGCCGAAGCCTGTACTGCCATTGCAGCTGCGACTACTGCTTGCACACAGTGAGGCAATGATCGTGCCACTGTATCTAACTGTGATGAATAGTAAGCTATGGGGCGTTGCTTATCCCCATGCTGTTGCGTCAAAACTGACGTCATGTATCCCTGCTTACAATCTACGGTCTGAAAACATTTTTTGTGGTAATTTGGAAGTCCTAAAACTAGTGATGAAGCTATCAATTGTTTTAGTCTGCAGAAAGCTGTTTCTGCTTCAGGTGTCCATTGTAATACATCTTGTGCTGCCATTGGTGTTTTATATATTAAATCAGCCAGTGGAGCAGATTTTAAAGCATAGTTTGATATCCAGCTTCGACAAAAATTAGTCGTTCCCAAGAAGGACATCATTTCCTTCTTGGTTGCTGGTTTGGGTGCCTGTAAAATCGCTGTTTTTCTGTCTTCGTCTAATATTCTACCTTCATTGGATATTACATATCCTAGGTATCTAACCTGTTTTCTCCAAAGTTGTAACTTACTTTTGTTTACTTTGTGTCCTTGTGCTGCTAAAAATTTCAATAATGCTATTGTATCATCCCTGCATTGCTGCTGGGTGGGGGCTGCTAGCAAGATGTCATCTACATAAAGTAGAATCTGTCTACCTCCTGGTGGAGTAAACCCTGCCAGGTTGCTTGCCATTTCTTGTGCAAATATCGTTGGACTTTTACAATATCCCTGCGTTAGCCGAGTATAGGTATATCTTTTACCCTGAAATGTTAATGCAAACCAATACTGGCTATCAGGATGTATAGGTATTGAAAAGAAAGCATTGCTTATATCTACCACAGTAAAATATTTTTGTTGTGGTTTTAAATCATTCAACAAAGTGTGTGGGTCTGGCACCGTAGGTGCTCTGGGTATTATTGCATTGTTTACAGCTTGTAAATCCTGTACCATCCGCCATTCCCGTTTGCTTTTTAACAGGAAATAGAGGGGTGTTACATGGTGAATCAAGAGATTCTACCAGTACTCCTTTCTTGAGTAATGCTGCTATTATAGGCTTGATTCCTTGCTCTGCATTTTTCCTCAAGGGGTATTGTCTTTTTTGTGGTCTAAATGCTGATTTTGGTGTAATAGTTACTGGTCCTGCTGTTTGAATAAGTCCTACATCTGATTTACCTGTTGACCAAAGAATGTTTGGTATATCACACAAGGCTTTTTCTTCTTCTTCTAATAAGAATGCTAATCAGCTGTCTTCACTAGTTTGTAGGTGTACAGCTGGATGTGTCTGTGTTAGCCAATTCAATTTCTGTTTTTGTATTCCCTGTTCTGATAATTTTAAATCAGTTTGTTTTTCCCATCTTGTTACTTTTTCTCCTAAGTCTGCCCATCTCACATCCTTATTCCTTGTCAAGCTGACATGTGGTAGTCTATTAGATTTGTACAGTATCATGAATTCCTGAGGTAGTGAACAGCTTACCACACTGTTTCCCTCAGTATCCCAATACAAGGTTTGTAATACTAATCTGTTAGCAGGATTTTTGAACAACTCTTGCTCATATTCTTTATCAGGTCCTGGCATGCTACAGTAGTATAGAGTACAATGTAACAAATGCTGTTGGTCAGTGTCAAGGGAGGAGGCCTTACTGATGGCTACATTCATCAGTTCTCCGGTTACTGCCCCTGGACCAGTAGTAACTAGGTCCTGGCTGTACCAGTAAAAGGTTTCACCCTCCGGTCGCACCACAAAAGTATCCATTTGTCTTTGTGCTTCCATACCCTGCATAGTGGGAACTACCGCTATGCCAAATATCTGCATAAGATCTCTTCCCAGTAAGTTTACTGGACATTTTGCAGAAACTACAATTTTACTTTTCTGAGTCATACCTGAAACAGGGTCAGTTATTGCTATATCATGGGAGAGTGGCTCCCTATATAGCTGTCCATTTGCTGCTTTCACTAATATATAGTCAGGTGATTCAGAGTGTTCTGGTAACTTTGAAGGATGTATCAAAGTTCGT
Source organism: Protopterus annectens (assembly GCF_019279795.1). Lineage (NCBI taxonomy): Eukaryota > Metazoa > Chordata > Ceratodontiformes > Protopteridae > Protopterus > Protopterus annectens. Next base: position 1,712,975,975 of record NC_056725.1, read on the forward strand.
GACGCTCCTGAGTCACACAAGAATTTCACTTCCCTTCCTTCCACCAGAAGTGTAACTTCCGGTTTTGTGTCTGCCAAATAGAGCTTCAAGCTCAGTAATGCCAAATCTAAAATTTTCTTTTCTTTATCCTCTACATCTGCTTGCACTTCCTCTGTTCCGTCCACTACATTTACGTTTGCCCTTTGTTTGTTTTCCTTCCCTGATGATTTCTGATTTTTATCACTATCATATAGTCAGTCCTCATCACCTTTATTTTTTGTAGTCACCTTTTTATTTAGCCTGCAATCCCTTGCTAAATGTCCTTTCTTGCCGCACTTAAAGCACTCACCTTTCTTTTTTTTCTCTTCAAAATCTTCTGACCTTTTGTCAGATTGTCTATTTCCCTGGGTATTTTTCTTACCCTTTTTACCTGACTGTACTACAAAGACCTCTGCTCCGTCTTCAGCTGTGAAGACCTGTGTCTTCTTTTTCTTTTACTATTAAAGTGTCTTTCAGCATGTCTGGCATATTCAAGTAAGGCTTGTAGCCTACTTGTTCGATGATCTATCATATGCTTTGTAATAAAGCTACTGATAGGTGCAATGCAACCTTTCAAAACGCATTTTTCAGTTGCTGTTCATATGAGGTATCATGTGTCTGATTTTCAGGAATAGCCATACCACTATGGTTATTGAAACATTCAATAATCTACCATAGTACCCATCTACAGTTTCATTCTCTTGCTGTATGCATTGATTAATGCAAGTCCAATCTGCTCTAGGTTTCCATTTTTCAGAAATTCGGTCTGTAAGACCTTTGACTCTGTTGTCTAATTCTGCGTCACTATGTGGGAGTGGTTTAAGCTCTGCATTATGAGGATTCCAGGTGCCACAAATCATGTGCCAGTCTGGACCCACAATCTGTCTAACTACCTTTTCTACTTCTTCCCCATTCAAGTGGTAACTTAGTCTCATACCTTGTAAATCTTGTAAAAACTTTGTGTAATTAACTTTTGGATGAGGGATTCCCTCTGTAGCTTTCCGAATATTTTCCGGTGTCCATGGTCTATATACTAGAAGAGTTGGGTCCTGCCCTTCCTGTCCTGCCTGAGGATTTGGTACCTCGATCAGTGGACAGATTTCTTCCTCACTCTCTTCTAGTGTATTTTTCCCTATTTGATATAAGTCTGTGCCCCCCTAGTGTTTTACGTGTCTGGGACCTAGTTTTAATAGGATCTCTAACAAATGGTTTTAGTACTCTTGTAACTTCAGGATAACATGGAGGTGGACCAGCTTGTCCTCCTGCTTCATATCCTGAAAAAGGCATTGGAGGGGGCGGAGGGGGAGGGGCTGTCGCTATTACTGCATTATTATCCTCTTTGTCTAAAAATAATGTTTTTGCATTTTAGTTTTCTGTTCCCTTCGGTTTACTTCCTCAATCCACCGGTGTGCTTGAGGAATGCCTAATCGCTGTTGTTTTTTTGCCTGACCTTTTGCGTCAGATTTAAGCTGTTTTAAAAGTTTAACTAATGAAATCTTGTTTAATTTACCATCAAATCCGTATTTATTAACCCATTTTGTATAATACCTTACATTATCAGTCCGTTGTAATTGCATATATTTTGCGTCATCAGTTGGGCGGATCTCGCGATTTTTTTTAGTGCACTGATTTCCCATTCTAAAAAATGTTACGTAACCCTTTTCACCACGTGGTATTTCAGTTCCTTACACAGTTTATCTAGAATAACTGTCTACCTTATTCTGTTTCCCTGATCTCTGACAAAATATACAGTAATTTCCTTTTGTCCCTGATCTGTATAACAAATCTCTGACAATGACATTTACTGTAACCTAGTCCCTGATCTAAAACAGAAAAAGGCAAATATTTTCCTACCTGAGCCTCCTGGGTCGACCAGTTCGAGGCCGCTCTTGCCGCAGATCAGAAAGTGGCCAGCCTCTCAAGGCGACAATTCAGTCGGAGGTCTTTGTGTTTCAAGAAGAACCCTTTTGGTAACTTCTCCTGCGCAGTATTCAACCACCGATACACTCTGATCTGCAGCTTACCAAGGGAATTCGGTCCGAAGGACCAAACTGTTAAATAAAAACAAATGATAACAACACAGGAGGCTCAGATGCAAAAGTTTACTAGTGTACACCAGGAGGCAAAAAAACATACAAGTACAGAGTTTTGTCTGACATGATGCAGGAAATACACAATTTTATATAGTCTTACATTCAGGCTGTGCCCACCTTACTGACGTGGTTAGTCACAGGGCACCTACATCACTATGGTCTACAATATTTTATTCATAAGAAAAAGCTGATGTTATACATTTTAAAAGTTTTCCCATGGGAATAATACAGCCTTGCAAAGCACCTGGTTCGTTATAATGTCTTTCTGTAAATGTTACTCTTCCAAGGTCTCAGGCTAGCTTGAATACAATAGTCGGTTCACTCTTGCAATATACTTCTTTGTTCTTCTTGCAACTTTTACTTTTAGCAGCTGTGTCTTATTTCTGATACATTCACAAGGTCAATTATCTCAGTGGAAGGAATAAGAATATTCAATGCTTTATACATTTAATTTTCCTGACCCAGCAGATAATCATTAGTGAAAAACATAAGCTTGCTGAGCTGGCTACTGCCAGGGTCAGAGTTCAAATACACTGCAGCTCCAAAGCTTCAAGCAATTACATGTAAAATCATTCTTATTGCCATATTGTAAATAGAATAAAATGCATTATATACTATTTGCTTTTAAACTAGCACTTTATACATGTTTAAATACATATTTTTCTAACAAATTATTAATTGTATTTATTTATTTTTTTAATTGTATTTATTTATTTTTTTATATAGTGAAAGAGGTTGTCCTTTTAAGTCATTCCTATATTAGGTGATGAGACCTGTAGTAGTTAGGTAGGATGGCAGTGAGATGAGTTTACATTGCCATGGGTGGAGAGTCTTTTGGTATGGTACAGTTACATATCATGATTCATCGAATTTTGTTTGTTCATCTAGCAGGTAACAATTTAGGTGTCATTCCAAAATGGCAGTTGTTTTTTTGGGTATTGCAGGATTTATCTACTTTACAAGGGAAATTTCCAGGCATGGTTATTGTGTGGTCAGAAATAGTGCCACATTTGGTTTGTCAGAATGTGGGCAGTTTTATAGGTATTGAGCACACCCATCAGTTTGTACATTTCAGGTTGGCAAGGCATTTGGTGAATTTGGGTGTTCATACCATAGAGCATAGGGACTTTGATGATAGGAACCCGGTGTGTTTTAGGGATAGCACCTCATTTATCTGTGGACATCAAAAGTATGGCATATGCTTTCTCCTTCAGTTTTGGGCTTAGGAAAGAAAATAGGGAGATGGATAGTTTGGTTAAAGTAAACCCGGATACTACTTTAGGCATAAAAGGACTGATTTTCAAAGAAGCCCTGTCTCTTTGAAAAATGAGAAGCAGTTGACTCACAATAAAAGCCTGCAGCTCAGATATTCTTCTTGTAGAGATCAGAGCAATCAGTAAAACAGTTTTTCATTAGCAGAACCTAATGTTATCCTGATGAGCTGGTACAAATGGAGCAAGTGTTAGCTTCTGTAACACAAAATTAAGATACCATGGAGGAGCCACCAGTTTTCTTGGAGGTCTCATTTGCATAACTCCTTTCCAAAATAGTTTGACATGAGATTTCATTGAAAGAAAGGGATCCATGGGCAGATATGCTGCAATGGCTGATAAATGAATCTTGATGGATGAGTAACAAAGGCCAAAGGACAGTTACTCACTCGAACGTGGTAAAACCAGAGAAACACAAGCCTTGAATAGGTGCTGGTTATGTTGTTGGCACCAACTAGAACACCTTTTCCATTTACTAATATATGATTTTCTAGTAGCAGACTTTCTTGTCTCCATTAGTTCCTCAGTGAACAGGTGCTTAAAGGGGATTAAGACCCTAACATCCAGGCAGTTAGTTGAAGTTGATTGTGCGTGGGGTATGTCAAACGCACAAATCTGTTCATGTGTGAGCAGATTCATTTTGTGATAAAGCTTGTGGTTATTGCCCCCGGCCATTTTCAAAAGAAGGGAAAACCACTGTTGCCTGGACCACAGTGATCTTGAGGGATTCCCACTAAATCTTCATAACTACCATGCATATCAGTGGAAAAGGTGGAAAAGTATACAGGGACATTTCTGTACAAGGAAAGGAAAAGGCATCTGTCTTCTAGGCCTTCTTGCATGGAGTTCTGGAACAGAATTTTGCCAGCTGATTGCTCAGAGAGAAGGCAAAACAGTTGTAGTTGAGGAACACGTCACAGATGAATCAAATCTTGGAAGACCCCCCCACCTGTCTCATACAGAGACTACCTAGGGGTATCATTAGAATCATAAATGCCATGAGACCCTAAATCCTGAGGTATTCCTTTGGAGACACTGAAGTCTGAGTTGAAAACCCTAGAACTAGATCTACGAATGCATCTATTTTTTTCCTGTGGAAGAAAAGCTCCTTGAACTGAGGTTTCAAGCAGACACGCCAGGAACACAATTCTGTGTGTAAGAGATCTCTTGCCCAAGTGTGACATTCCTGATATTTTGAAAAAGACTCTGCAAAGATTAGCAAATCATGTAAATATAGAAACATGTGGATTCCCTGCAGCATACAATGAGCTATAGCTGGAGCTCGACACTTTAAGAAGATTCTTGGTACTGTGGATAGTTCAAAGAGAAAGGAAGAGAACTGATAATATGATCCATACACTCAAAATCTTAAGAAATGCCTGAAATCTGGATGAATAAGGATGTGATGATAAGCATCTTTTAAATATAGTATTAACAGAAAACTTGAATGAGGAAGAAGGGGTAACAGGTTGTGAAGCGATGGCATTTTGAACTTGGGCACTAGCATAGACAGGTTTAGGACACAAAGACAGAGAAATGGTCTCCAAGCATTTTCTTTTTTTGGCATCAATAAGATCCTTAAATAAAAACCTTTCCCAAACTGAGAAGTAGGAACTGACTCTTATTACTCCCTGAGACAACATGCGTTGAAGGATAGGGGGATATAGAGGTGCCTGGTCTCGCTTGGTGGATGAGGCATTACCCCCTGAAAAGGAGGAATGCCCTTGCACTGCCATCTGTAACCTTGATGAATGATCTTCAGAACCCATTTGTCTGAATCTATCTGTTGTAAAAGAGAAAAGTGGAGATCCAGACTTTCTGAAAGGAAAAGTGACTGCCAGAGTGGGAGGGGGTGCATGGTCCCTTAAATAGTCATTCTGACTTGTTGGGCTCACTTTTGTTTTGAGGATTTCCTGTCTTCGGTTTTGGAACCCACTTGCCATTGCTTATTAAACTTCTGCTTAACTGAATTTTGCTGAGACTGTTTTATTTATTAATTAATTTATTGCCAAAATTGGGCAAGGGGTTAGAGAATGCCTTGGAAAAATTGGAAAAATAAGAGTGAAATTTTGAGGTATTCCTAGTATTAGCTTATCTCTCTCATCATTCTTTTTGATAAACTCTGTAGCAGAGGGACAAAAAACTAAATCTCTATCCAAAGGAGAATTTAAAATCTCATTTGTTACATCTTCTGGGAGGTTCTGAGAATGCAGCCAGGCAAACCTCCTCAAAACAGTACCAGTGTCCGTAGCCCTGCAAGAAGTATTGACGGAGTCATACACACACTTTAAACAATGAGTTGTGACCTCCTGTGAGTTAGAAGAAACAAAACCATTTAGAGAAGAATTTTTCCTCACAAGAAAAAACTGCAGGCAAAACCTTCCTCATATTTTCACAATTAGTCAGAATAAACTTTAACATATGAGCCTGCCAATTCAAAATTCTGAAAATTAAACTTGCAGAACCATATACCTTTTCCCCTGCTTATCAATTATTTTCCAATCTTTGTCAGAAAGTGTAGGATTGGAAGTAAGTAAACATTTAGCAGCAGTAGGATTAACTCAAGCTATAATTGTCAGGTCAGGTTTAAGATGAATGTATAGAAATGTAAAAGACTGAGGAATGTTATACAATCTTTCTGCCATTTCAGGGATAGAAGGCTGACTATCAGTAAAATTACGGGCAGTGACACACACATCCTCCAATGCTGACAGGCCTGGCAGAATGGGTGTAGGTTCTGGAAATTCCATTTGCAATAACTCATAGTATTTTCTGAGGACTGAGAAACCTCAGTGTTCTCCCACTGAAAACACTGCAACTTCTGGAAATAGTCTCAAAGAAAGAGAAATACCCAGAGGGAGAATCAGATACCATGCTCTCTTCTGAATCTGATTCAGAAATCTGAGGAAAAAAAACTGCATCTGTCTCTTTATCTTCCTGTCCAGATTCAGACTCTTAAATCTCTTCAGGAAAAGATGCATCCCGTTTTCTTTACCAAGCACACCAACCTTATAAGAAAGATCAATTGCTTGAATTAGACCCTGAGCCAGACCTAGTAAACTACCCCTGTCCAGGGAAATTTGAGCAGTAACGTATGCATGCTTTGTTTTCTGTTTCTTTTTCACAGGAAAATGGACCAACAGAGTTGTCAATGGCAGTAGCAGCTTCCCCAGAGATGGTCAGAGCATTCTAACTAAACAGGGAAGGCATCTCTGCTTCCTCTCCCAGGACTGACAGTGGTAGCTCTCCCTTGTCCACTTAATGGACCACAACAGTCATAGAGGACATGGCTAACCTTTAGTCCACAGTGGCTATAGGTGCTACATAAGACGGATCTGCATTAAAAGATGATGGTCTGAGGAAGCAGCTGTGCCCATAGCAGAGTCACCCACCTGTGGCTGAGGCAAATTGCTAGCCTGCTATGGTGGCAAAGGCTGTGTGTTTAACTTTTTCTTTTTGCAGCTGGAAGATTGACCAATTGTGGAACAAGGAGTCTGTTCCATGGTCAAGCTAAAATGGTCCTCTTTTCCAGAGAAACTGAGTAGTACAAACCCGTAAAAATTCAAAGTACCATAAAGTCATGTTTTCACAGTAAAAAGCACTTTAATACACTTGCCAGCCCCAGTTTGTCCACAGAAAAAAAATGATTTACAATTTTTTAAACTACTTGCAAACTGACAGAAAATGTGCTCCCATTTAAAAGCACAATTAAGTCTTGTGGCAATCCATTAAAACACAAACTCCTAGATTAAAAACAACTTACCAGGGAAAGCACATTTAAACAATAAATTTAAAATATAGAAGGTTTTCTCCAAGGGAACTTTTCTGCCCTGAAATGGAACAGCACACACAGACTGTCAATCCTTGAGAGCCCACACAGGAGCACTCTCTTTGGTGACAGAAATGTTCATAAGGGCTTGGTGCTCAAAACCTGTGTTTTTTAGGCAGCATGGCTTGAGCTGCTTAATGGTTTGAGCTCATGGAAGGTACCCTAAAGCTTTGTAAGCTGTTTATCCTTGGTAAGATATAACCCATATAACTAAGGCTATTGCAGTAGTGATCAATATAAAGAACATACATAATTTGTAAATTTCTATACTTTTCAAACTTATATTTTCATTTCCTTTGAAATAATACAGGATTTAAAATGCATTATTGGATATTGTTTTATAAATGGAATAACACAATAACTGTTACTTAATAAACAGGCAAAAAAAACAGTAGTAGGTTATATATCTCCATAATTTAATCTGTGTTGTATGCACAATAACCCACTGTAGTAAATACATTAAAGGCCAGACTTTGTACAGCAACACAGTGACTCACAATCAGGTTAGCAAGCACTAAGCAAAGTGTTGGCAAGTTCCCCCCGCTGGCAAATTCTAACGTGTGGTGCCCATCCCAACCCAGTGATTATGCATATTCTTGTTCTGAGGTTTCCATAATTCAGAAAAAGGAAATAATTGTTGTGAAAATGCAAGTGGGTGAATTTAAATAAAAATATGCTTAGAAAGAAATGGCATTTGTGTTTAAGCATAAAGAGTCACGGTTAATACTGATTCAGAAAAGCAGTAGCACTCTCCAGAAGCAGGTTGAAACTCAGTTTGTGCTCAGAGATCCCAACAAGCCAAACTCCATTCCTGTGCACACCTGTACAATGGTACTGATCGCCAGCCCAGGCAGCAATGCTGCTCTCCACTACCAGATAACATTTCCGAAAAACACAGCAATTATGCCCTACATACAGAGTAAATGTGTGGTTTTTATATCCTGTAGCTCCCACTGCAACATCAAGCAACAGAAAGTAATTTAAATTAGGTAAGCAATTCAGTACAACTATACAGCTTTCAGCTATTTATCAGGATTGTCTTGTGACTCCCCACCTCCACATCTCCATGGTATAGAGGGATGGATCCTGAATTCTGACCCACGTTACTCTAAGTTAGATTAGTGACTTGGGTGCTGGAGGAGTCATTGGAGGAACAGCTCAGTGTCCGATGCCAGTGTTTCTTCTTTGTGGGCTGGGTTGTGGGGGTTTGTTTGTTGTCACAGCATTCCACAGTGGAGACTAGTGTTTCCATGGCTACAGGCACACTGCCAAGCATTAGACAGTAAAGGATTTAGCCAGTGTCCGATGTGATGATGTACACAATGCCATTACCCGCGGTATCCTGGTTAGGCTCCCTCTTAGCTAGCATTAAAATAAAATAACAATCCACTCCCCAGATATGCAAATGAGGTCTTCACTCTTAGCTTGTCCATCAATAGGTGGTGACCTCACTGAGATGTGCAGAAAGGGTGGCAGGGCCTGCCTATTGGAAGAGATATGTCAGGAACTTATCACACGCCCAATAAAAAGGCAGTAAAATTCTATCCTGTGATGTGTCACATTGGATGTTCTCATCCAGGGTACTGTGAGAGAATGCAGCTGTGCCTTTTACCTCACAGCCTAAATGGGAGGTTGAGCTCTAGCCAGAAAATTCATGTTGTCCTGTTTTATTTATTTCAAAATACAAGATTTTGCTTTTTTTGAGTCTTTGAGTGTAGACATTTTACCAACTTCACCATTTTTAATTCTGCAATCAATTTATTCTTCATTTTTAACATACATTTTAATGCAGTAATCAGAACTCATCCATGTTTGTGTTTTCAGCTTTTCCCGGTTAGGGTCGCCACAGCAGAACTCTGGACCGCTAATGATTGGCAGTAGATTTTTATGGTGCCGAGTTGCCAGCCCGACACCCACCCTTCAGTGAAGACACGCCCATTCACACATGTCTTTCGGAGACCTGTTTGTCTTTTCAGCTTTTCCCGGTTAGGGGTCACCACAGCGGAACTCTGGACCGCTAATGATTGGCAGTAGATTTTTATGGTGCCGAGTTGCCAGCCCGACGCCCAACCTTCAGTGAAGACACGCCCATTCACGCATGTCTTTCGGAGGCCACTCAACCACAGGGAGGACATGCAGACTCCACACAGAAGGCACTCCAGCCAAGAACCGAACAGGAGAACCTCTTGCTGTGAGGCAACAACGATACCGCTGTACCACCGCGGCTTACTGCGTGGGGGCTATTCCAAACAATTTCCTGAAATTACTAATTCTTACTTCTCTTAAATAAGAGCTTATCCGAAGTTTTGTTTCTTCTTTAAATAAAGTTATTCCATGTTAGCAATGTGCCCTTGTTGTAGCTTTCCAGTGTTGTTTTTGCTGTAAGAACACAGTTCTGTGACAGCATGGTGTTTTTCTAATAATGATTACCAAATTTTCTTCCTTGACAGTAATGGAGTTTTATCAGTGGAAGGAAATTGAGTTGATGGCTACATTTTTGCTAGCATGCTCTTTTATAATACTAATTTTCTTCGATAATCATCCTTGCTAGCTGTATAATGCTAGGGTTTTAGCATTTTCTTTTTCAAAATGTAACACATAAGTCTGAAGTACACTTTTAACACATAAGTCTGAAGTACACTTTTAACACATAAGTCTGAAGTACACTTTTAGCTTTAACTCTGATATGCTCTTTCAGCTATACATGGTACGATCTGACCACAAGCTAATCACCCTAGACATCCACGTCCCGCTCCCACCCCCCATTAGGTAAACAACCGTAAAAAATTTCTCCAAAGCCAACTTCATGCTTCTTAAGACAGAAGTGGCAAACTTCACGACACCCATGCAGATGGACAATAGAGGTACGACTGCTGAATCCTACACAAATGCACTTTATAAGCACTTACACGAGTGCATGGATCGTGCTATCCCTAACAGAACCAAGATGCTATCCTCCCAAAAAAGGAAGCCAATCTGGTGGTCTTCTGCCATAAACAAACTTTACAACAGAAGAAAGAAACTGTTGCAAAAAAGAGTAAAATCCCACGATTGGAGGAACTCCCTGGTCAGCCTCAGTAAGAAGCTAAGATCCCTCATAAAATCCTCCAAAGCTAGTTATGAAAACAAAATTGCCACTGATTCTAAAGACAACCACAAAGCATAATATAGCTATGTCAAAAATCTCAATGGCAGCACTCAGATCTGCTCTGAGTTACAGCACAATGACACTAAATATACAGAACCAACTGATATTGCCAACATCCTGGCAGATAGGTTCAGTGCTAACTTTACCCGCGTCTCACCCCCTAAAGGGCCCATCTTTATAGAGGAAGAATGCAAAGTTCCTGTAATCATGGCTGCACAGGTAAAAACCTCACTCTCCAAAGCCAAGACCACAGCATCCATGGGACTTGACAACATCCCAGGCTGCCTTCTACATGAACTACAGAATGAACTGGCACCCCACCTAAGTACCATGTTCAATCATAGCCTTACCTCTGGCTTTGTGCCCATTGAATGGTGCACTGTGATGGTTATCCAACTCCACAAAGGGGGGGCCACAACAGACCCCAGGAACTACCACCCCATTAGCCTGACGAGCCTGGTTTGCAAGGCCATGGAACGTATCATCATGGAAGTCATAAACAAAGACATTGGAGATCTCCAAACTCTGGATTCCACACAGTTCAGGTTTGTAAAAGGCAGATCATGTCTCCTAAACCTGATAGACTTCTTTGAAGTAGTCAGCAAAGCCATTGATGAGGGTAAGGTGGTTCACACATCCCATCTAGATCTCGCCAAGGTGTTCTACACCATCCCCCACTCTGGAATTATAGATAAACTCACTAAACTAGGTATAAATCCCTATGTCACAAGATGGGTTGCCAACTGGCTTACTGACAGAACCCACACTGTGAAAGTAGCAGACTCCAAATCAGACTTCAGACCACTGACAAGTGGAGTACCAAAGGGTTCAGTCCTGGGTCCTCTCCTGTTTGGTATCTACTTCTCTGAAGTACAGGCTAACACAGAAGGTCTTTGGCTAACTAAATTCGCAGATGACTGCAAACTAGGAGCCATAATCAAAACTACTAACAATGTGGACATCCTACAAAAGGGCCTTACTGAGACAGATGCCTGGTGTCAAAGCCATGGTCTCAAGCTCAATGCCAAAAAGTGCATTGTCATCCTCTTTGGTAAAAACTCTGTACCCATGAACTACCACATAGGCGGTAGTCTACTTAACACCGAAAGTGTGATAAGAGACCTTGGGACACAGGTGGACAGTAGTCTCTCCTTTGATAATCACATCACCACAGTGGTCAGGAAATCCTTCTACGTGGCACACCTCATCACAAAAGGTTTCTCATCCAGAAAAAAGAGGTCATTGTTACCCTCTACTCATCACTCATTAGACCCATTATAGAGTACAATGCCCCTATTGGTATGTACCTCACAAGACATCTACAACAACTGGAAAGGCCGCAAAAATACCTCAGAAAGAGGATTACTTGCTTCAAACAGATGCCTTACGCAGACCATCTCAAAAAACTCCAGCTTTACTCCGTTGCATATCGCCTACTCAGAGGTGATCTCTGCCTAACATATAAAGCTATGTCAAACCCAGAGCTGTTGGACATGCTCCACTTAAAGAAATCCCAATCCCTCTGAACTGCACGCTCTAGGGACCTAAACCTTGTCACCACAATAAACAGAACATGCTGGAGGGATAGATTGCTGTCCCAGAGATTTCCCATACTCTGGAACAGACTACCTATGTCAAGCAGAGCTCCTTATTAGCACTCTTCAAGAAAAATCTTGATGATTGGATGGGTAATAGGAAATTCACCCCGGGGATCACTTCTGTGGTTCTGCTTGACAGGGGCACAGGAAAATAATTTTCTTGGGTGGCGAAAGCCAGGGTACATTTTTGGCTAGGCTTGTATAGGCCCTAGGGCCAATAGCCTAGTACCTACCTATGAACCTATGAACCTAAATGTAGATAGTTTCACTCTATTTCTATGGTTTGATTCCCAGCTTAGATACCTTCTGCGCGGAGCCTGCATGTGCTCCCTGCGGTTGCATGGGTTTCCTCCAGGTGCTCTTGTTTCCTCCCACATCCCAAAGATATGCTGCACATGGATTGGACACTTTAAATTGGCCCTCAGTGTGAGTGTGTGTACCTTCTGTGGAAGGTTGGGTGCCAGGCTGACAGCTCAACACTGTAAAAAACTCCACTGCCAATCATTCTGTAGACCGTTGTTTTGCTGTGGTGACCCCTAACAGGAAAGCCAAAAGAAGAAGAAGAAGAAGAAGTTTTTACTAACCTCAGTACGATCACTCATTTTGCTTCCCCTTCTCTTCTTCTATTCCTTTCTTCTAATAGTGCCTCCTTCCAAACAAACCTCAATTTTCCCTTTTCTGTAGCCATCCATTCACCCATTCATCTGTCCATCCATACTTCCTTCACTCTATCCTTCCTTATTCTTTTAATCCATCCCCCACCCTCTTATCCATATTTCTAACCAATTATTCTGTTGAGGGTCATAATGATAACAAATGGAGTTCTGTTTAGGGTCATGATGATAACAAATAGAGTAAGGCATAATGACTTTCTGATTCCTAGCAAAATCTCAAGCTTATCTAGAGAAAACTCAATGTATTAGCAGCTAAGCTGAGAGATATAGCCCCTACCACCCCATGCTGTGAGCCTGCATTATGGTTACATTGTTTTGGACCATGCTTGGTTCTTCTCCTATGGGTAGCAGCCAGGGAGAATCCTTACTAGGTGCCAAGACCACCCAGATGGACTCCCCACAACCAGAAGCAGTACCTGTTCTACTCTAGGATCTTCTCAGATTGTCAAACTGAACACTTCATAATGGAGAGTGATCTCAGCTACCATTTGAAGAATTTCATCGCTATGTCATCCATGCTGTCAGTACCCAAAGTTGGTAACCACAGATGAAGATGGAAACACAGACTGAGTAGTAAAATGAGACACAAGGTCCTTGTGCTGTGACTCTGTTTTCAGTTTACTACCACAGTCAAGCACATCATGTACAGCAATACTGCTACTTTGCCAATGCATGGTGAGTTACTCACCCCTCTGTCGTGAACTAGAGCCATGACACTTAAACTCTTATGCCTAAGGTATCCTTTGCACCTTCAGGTATGGAAAGTAGTGTACTCCTTTCTGGGAGAAGACCATGTCCTTTGATTTTGAGGTGCTGATGTTCATAGGTTTAGAAGTATATATTAGGCTAATGAACACCAGGGCCTTTATAAGCCTAGCCATGCAGTTCAACACAGTTGTGTCCCAATGTATCATGGGTGTTTAATAGTAGGGGGTATGTTAATTAGGAGGTTTCTAGAGATTATGTGGGGGTGGGGGCATGTTAGTTTAGGCATTACTGTCTGCCTCTGTCTATCAAAGACATACAAGCCAGATTTGTGGTGAATTTCTGATTTGCCATCTATTGGTCAAGGCTATGTCTAAATAGGGTTAAGGATGGACTCTGCTCCACATTGAAAGGGAGCCTGTTCCAGAGCATGGGCATCCCCTGAGACACATATCTGTCTCACCAACCTGTGTTAGTTATGTTACAAGCAAAATTTAAATCCTTGGAGATAGTGGCTCTGATGCTACTTGTTTTGCAGATGTGTATGCATGCCAGGTAGAGATCTCCTCTCGGTTACCTTTTGAAGACAGAGGTACGAGCTAGGGACTTTTAGGTGATCCATGTAGGACAATGTGTTTATAATCTATATTCTCCTGATATGGAACCTTTGTGGGCATTCCAACCATTGCTTATGTCTGGTCAGGTACATGCCAAACTGGGCATTATACTCAATGATGGGCCTGATAAGGGCCAAATAAGGTGGCACTATGACTTCCTTGGACCTGGTTGCCATGCCTCACCTTTACTTATAAGTTGGGTGACATAAAATGATTTTCTTATTACTTTGGCCACATGTTGATCAAAGGTCAGATTACTGTCTACATATATTCCCGAAACTCCTGACTACCAGGTCAGCTCTCAGAGGGCATCTAATTCATGGAATAATTAGCCTAAGTGGCAGTTTTCCCAAAAGTCACTATAATGCATTTATTGATATTGAGTTTTAATCCATGAATTTGTCACCAGTCATTTGTCTGTGTTAGACCCTCTTGTAAGATGTTTATGTCATGGTAGAGATTTATATTAGCTCCCAATTTCCAGCCTTCTGTGAACTCGGTCAACCAAAGACCTTTGACATTAGCCTTTACCTCCAAGAAGTAGATGACAAATAGGAGCAGCCCCAGCATGGAGCCCTGAGGTTCCCCCTGGTGACTGGTCACTTAGCAGAGGTGGTTATCACCTATTCTGACTTCATGTGTCCTTCTGTGAGCCAACTAGAAATCCAGGGAGTTATAAAGGGGTCTATGACCAGTTTGGTGAGTTTGTCAACTATACCTAAGTGGGGTGTTGTATTGAACACCTTAGCCAGTTCCAGGTAGGTGGTGGTAGGCACCGTTTTCACCTCAGCAGTTGCCTTGACAACCTTCTCAAATATGTCCACCAGATCATGTCTACTAAACCTGCAGTGCTGTCCCATACTGGTGAGTAGCAGGTCAAGTACGTCTGAAACTATAGTGGGTGTGCACACTATCTGGTCAAGGGTCTTTGTGTTAATAAAGTCCAGGAATTGCTGTGCTTGCAAGTATGAAGCATTGTATTTTTCCCAATCTATAGAGGGTAGTTAAAGTCTCCCATGAATTGACTATTTGGTTTAATGATGAGTAAATCCAGTAGGTCTAGGTAATATCAATGGGATTCTAGGAACATAGAAGGTGACCTATAGCTTGCTAGAATATGGTACAGGAATTTGTCTATGGTAATTTGCATGTGGATAAATTCAAGAGCATCTTCCTGTTTCATCAATGGAGAGTTATGCTTGTTGCTAATGTAAATCAAGACTCCTTCATCTTTGGTCCCTGTCTGTGCAGCTGATGGTCTAAATATGTTGAGGGCATTGAAGGTTTGCACTACTGGAGCACTTTCTGCAGATTTAAATCAAGTCTCGGTATCTGCACAGATCTTTATATTCTCCAGAGTGAGGAGAGGTTGTAGGGTATGGAGATTCTTGTTTAAGCCCCTAGCATCGAGCAGTAACACCTTTAGGTTTCTTTGCATTTTATTTGCTGTATGTACATTTGTCTATTTGGCATTACTCAAAAAAAGGATCTATGGTGGTGGATAATGTTTTATCCAATAATGAGAAGCCTAGAGGAGACAGGAGCAGGCCGTCCTTTGCAAAGCAACATGATTTGTTAACCATGTCCTCCCATGCTGACAAATATTGAATTCTCCTGGAACAACACCAGAAACTAAGCCAATTATTGAAGTCAATCATCTTTTTTTCATGGTGAAGGTAGAATCCTGCTCAATGCAAGTCACCTAGCCGTCTGAGACACATCTTCAGAGAGATCGACAATGTTTCTCTTCATATAGTCCAGGGAAGTACATCTCGGGTCATTAACACCCACATGGATGATGATACATTCATGTTGTTACCTGTGGTGTAGTGACTTGAATGAGTGTGTAACTTGGAAGATCCTGGCTCCAGATAAGCAACTAACCGTTATCTTCACCTTGTTAAGTCTGGTGGGTGGGGTATCTGTGTGTCATACAATGGAGTCTCCTGTGACAAGACTCTTGGGTAATGAGTCTGCTTGCCTTATAAACAAGCAAAATCATTACCCAGAACTCTTTCCTTATGGGCTTTACTCTTGGGTTGCAATGGGTGTAGGCACGAGTGGTATTTGGTGTTACTTTAGATTGCTGAGGATAGGTGTTGCCAGTTATAGGCTTAGGAGGTCTCCGAGGTTTGAGAAGATTGCTTTTTAGTACCTCAGCATAAGTTGGTATACGTGTGTGGTTCACCCTACGTGTGGTGGATGTTGTATGTGGGCTCTTGTCAGTCTTGTTTGTATGTAAGATTTTTGCCTCCAGTGAAATTATGTATGTGCATCTCTTTCATACTATGTTTGTTTCTTTAAGGATTAAATGGTTGTCTGTGAACATGAGACAATTGCTGCATTGTCTCGGGATACCTATACTTACCAAGCTGGCTATGGAGGAATTTAGAAATTGGATATCCATGTTGTCTGGATCCGTATTTGGGTGCACTGCAGTAGGTAATGGACTAGGTTATACAGAGCTCTCCTTGGGTGGTCTCTGGGGTTTGGCACTAGACTAGGTTAGATTGTGTTAAAATTTAATAGTAGTGCTGTTTAATGTGCAAACTAGGTGCTCTAAGCTTGTCTGAAAATCCATCACAGCCATTTCACACATCAGCAAACTGCTTACGTGCATGCCTGATATCACATTCTGGGAAAGCCAGAATTTTGAAAATTGTACACCATATTGTACACCAAAGTATACCACCTTCAAGAATGTAACACAATCTCAGCTTTAATCAGTACATGTTTTTGGAAACTGTACGTTTTTGTACTTTTAAATCTTCTAAATAGTATACCCTGGTGTTTAAAAAAAGGCAGACTGTGAAACTGATGGAAGCAGTCCTGACTGAGTAAATGCACATTGAGGATCCCTAACATAGATAAATAAAACTTAAAATGTATGTGCTTTGGCAGACTTGGAGTATGGCTATATCATTGATTACAGTCCACCGAGTCTAAAATGACATGTACAAACAACAAAATGCAACCCTACTTCTCACATTCTTTTCTCCACAAATATAAGAACTGAATGTCATAAAGCACAACCATGGGATGCCACACAGTTCTAGTATCTCTTTCTCTATGATTTTATGGGGATCACAGTCATATGCTTTCTCTTCTTCCACAAAACAGATGTAGGCTGTACTGGCCAACACCAGTGACCCTTTCCAAATATTTGTAATGATAAAGAGCAGTCCTGTGTTCCAATGCCATGATTGTATCTACATTATTCCTTTTCAAACAAAGCCTAAACTATTGGATGATGTTGACTTTTCAGCACCCTGGTATATTATTTCAGAGGTTAATTGAGGAAAAGAATCTTTCCATAACTGGAAAACATCATTCTGGCCCCCTTTCTGGAAAATGAGGAACACTACCCTAGTCTACCAGTGCAGAACTCCTATTCTCATCTTCTATACCACATTAAAAAGGTGCACTAATCATAACAGCCAAGCAGTTTCAAACAGCTTTAGCAATAATATATGGTTATCTTCCATTCTTGCTCAGCACAACAGCTTAATCACCACAGCCACCTCATATATAAACTTGGATGTGTTCCCTCCAGTTTCTAATGGAACAGGCTGCTCAGAAGAGGTAATGTCCATATAATTCAAGAGTTCCAGCACCTAAAAATGTTCTCTGTTGAGGTTAGTGGTTTTCCACCCTTCCAGAGAACAGGATGGGCTTTGTCCTACCATACCTTCTTTAGTCAGTCTTCAGATATTGTTTACAACTTCTCTGAGGCCATCTGAAAGGTCAGCCCCTATGGTCTTAGCAAATTCCTTCCAGAACCTTGACTCTAATTTGACAGCTCTTACTGCTGCCGCTGCTGCCCTCTTGGACTATTGGTGCCTATTAGTTAAATCATGAGGCTACTCTCGCACATATATTCCACAAGCATTTTATTGAATGCCTCGTTTTATACTTTATATCTTCCTTCTGTGATGCATGGGTTTTGTCAGTTAACAAAAGAAACGAGATGAGCTTCTAGCATTTATAAGGTCATTAACCCCTGTAACCTCTAGAAAGAATGTGTAGTTTACAACATGCAAATTCACTGAGGTTAGGCAGTAGCACTTAAATCTCTATATTTTATATATATATATATATATATATATATATATATATATATATATATATATCTATATCTATATATATCTATATATATCTATATATATATCTATATATATATATATATATATATGTATTTTATTTGACCGACCCCCATTTCACCTACAGCTTACAATGCTGAATTGCAACATACTAAATCTTAAACCATAGACAAGCACACTTAGAACACCAATAAGTAATCCTTTCCAAAACTTAAAAACTACTTACTAACCCTCTTAACAGAAATGGGACAATGTACAACCAATCTAGGTGGTGGGCTATGCCCCCACACCCCCTAATAATATATACTAACTCCAGGATCGGACTTCAGTGGAGAAAAGGGCATAGGTTCATAGGTTCCTAGGTGTGTACTAGGGTAATGGCCCTGGAGCCTTTACAAGCCTAGCCCATAGAGGTGCCCTGGCATCGTGCCGCCCAACATTAGTTCCCAGTGCCTCTATCAAGCAGAGCCACTGCAGTGATCCCAGTGTGAACTTTCTATTTCCCATCCACTCATCAAGATTTCTCTTGAAGAGGGCCAGTGAGGTGCTCTGCTTGACATGTATGGAAAGCCTATTGCAGAGCATGAGCAGTCTCTGAGTTATGAACCTGTCTCTCCAGCATGTTCTGTTGATTGTGGTAAATGAGGTTGAGGTCTCTGGAGCATGTAGTGCAGAGGGATTTAGATTTCTTTAGATTTAGCATTTCTAACAGAGCTGGGTCAGACATGGCTTTGTAAGTCAAGCAGAGATCGCCTCTTAGTAGATGACATGAGACAGAAAATAGCTGGATTTTTTTCAGTCTGTCCATGTAGGACATGTGTTTAACACCTAGGATCCTCTTCATGAGGTATTTTTGTGGCTTCTCCATCTGTTACAGGTGTCTAGTGAGGTACATGCCAAATGAGACATTATACTTTATGATTGGTCTAATGAGGGGCGAGTAGAGAGAAATGAGGACCTCTTTCTTCCTGGATGCAAGACCCTTGTTAATGAGATGTGCCACATAGAAAGACTTTCTGACCACAGTGGCAATGTGGCGGTCATAGGAGAGGTTGCTGTCAACCTGTGTCCCCAGATCTTTTATAATGTCTTCTGTGTTCAGTGGGCTCCCATCAATGCGGTAATTAGTTGGAACTGAGTTTTTCCCAAAGGGGATGACGACACATTCTTTGGCATTAATCTTAAGGCCATGGTTTTGACACCAGTCATTGGTCTCAGTGAGGCCTTTCTGTAGGATGTCTGTATCACTTGGGTAGTTAATAATGGCTCCCAGCTTGTAGTCATCTGTGAATTTGGTCAGTCAGAGTCCCTCTGTGTTAGCCTGGATTTCTGAGAAGTAGATGCCAAACAGGAGAGGACACAGGACCGATCCCTGTGGGACATCACTCATGATTGGTCAGCAGTCTGACTTGGAGTCCGCTACTTTCACACTGTGTGTTCTATCTGTGAGCCAGTTTGCAACCCACCTAATGATATAGGGTTTGATGTCTAGTTTGGTGAGTTTATCAATAATTCCTGAGTGAGAAATGGTATCAAAGGCCTTGGCCAGATTGAGGAAGGTTGTATGACCTGACTTACCTTCATCTACCGCTCTGGTGACTGACTCAAAGAAGTCAACGAGGTTGAGCAGGCATGATCTACCTTTCACAAAACAAATTGCATGGGATCTAGAGTTTGGAAATTCCCTATATCCTTGTTAATTAGGTCCATGATGATGCGCTCCATAGCCTTACATATCAGACCTATCAGGCTAATGGGGCGATGATTTCCAGGGTCTGTAGTTGCTTCTCCTTTATGGAGAGGGATGACTGTATCAGTGCGCCATTTGGTAGGGACAAAGCCTGAGGTGAGGCTGTGAGTGAACAGGGCACACAGATGTGGTGCCAGTTCACTTTGTAGTTCATATATTACACAGCCAGGGATATAGTCCTTTAACTTGCCTTAAAGTACTCTACACCCTGCCACTACTGCTGGAAACGCACAAAACATTCTCCAAATTACTTTAGATACTTCCCGTAAAAATGTAAATAGAAAAACCCACATTTATAAACACTACAACACTACTTTCTACATGACTATTGAAATTCTAACAGTCAGCCCTAGAAGTTACAGTAATTCTTTTTATCACAAACAAGTCACAGGTGAAGGAAAACCAACAAGTCTATGTCTTACATGCTGGTGAAATGGGTGTCAGTCAAATGAAATTTAGGTCAATTGGGTGTCGGTCAGATGGGTGTCAGTCAAATGAAATTTAGGTCAAGTGAAGTAGACCCATATATATATATATATATATATATATATATATATATATATATATATATATATATATATATATATATATATATATATATATATATATATATATATATATATAGTTCCCCTTCACAAGATCGAATTACTGAAAGCTCGAAATTCATAAGCTTGAGCACAGAATCTCGAGTTTTCAGTAACTCGAAAATGTAAAGGGAAATGTTTAAAATAAAAAAAACAGAAATATACTTACGTGTATGCAGGGAGCTAGGTCCCCCTGCATCGTTCCTGGTTTCATGTGCGAGTTGTGTGACCGGACTTCAGCGGAGGAGTGGGAATTCTCCCATTGTGCGCTTATGCATATAGTGCAGAACAGGAGATTTCCCTTTTCCTTGCTGAAGTGCAATCTCGGAGTTGGTATATTTAAGTGGGGGGGGGGTGCAGGGGGGCTTGCCTCCCTGCATAAACCTCAGAAAACTGTGTCTTCTTTGTTTTTGTTCCCCTGCACAATTTTGAGTTTATCATTTCATGGCCTTTTTACATCAAATAATTTGTTTACAGTCAAAAAACATTTTAAAATCCAACCTCACTAGTTATACAAATATACCAGAGCAGTATGATGTGCAGTAGTAAGCAGTATGATGGGCAGTAGTAAGAAGTATGATGTGCAGTACTAAGCAGTATGATTTACAGTAGTAAGTAGTATGATGGGCAGTAGTAAGCAGTATGATGTGCAGTAGTAAGTAGTATGATGGGCAGTAGTAAGCAGTATGATGTGCAGTAGTAAGCAGTAGTAAGCAGTATGATGTGCAGTAGTAAGCAGTATGATGTGCAGTAGTAAGCAGTATGATGGGCAGTAGTAAGCAGTATGATGTGCAGTAGTAAGCAGTATGATGGGCAGTAGTAAGCAGTATGATGGGCAGTAGTAAGTAGTATGATGGGCAGTAGTAAGCAGTATGATGGGCAGTAGTAAGCAGTATGATGGGCACTAGTAAGCAGTATGATGGGCACTAGTAAGCAGTATGATGTGCAGTAGTAAGCAGTATGATGGGCAGTAGTAAGCAGTATGATGGGCAGTAGTAAGCAGTATGATGTGCAGTAGTAAGCAGTATGATGGGCAGTAGTAAGCAGTATGATGTGCAGTAGTAAGCAGTATGATAGTAGTAAGCAGTATGATGTGCAGTAGTAAGCAGTATGATGTACAGTAGTAAGTAGTATGATGTGCAGTAGTAAGCAATCCAACAGTGTGTTACTTTTCATATATACCGTGTGTCACTAGCCCCAAACAGGGTACAAAATCTGGTGAGAAAGGGCTGTAGGAAAAGCTATGACAAATTTAATCTCAAATTATCGACACAGAGGAGCAGTTCATTTCAGGGACTCATATTATCACCAGATCAGTTATTAATGGACAGAAAGCTAAAAAGCAAATTACCCATCTCACTGATATTACTGATATTTGTAACTCAGTACAAAACAAAAATAAAAATCTGGAAATAAATCAGCAGAGAAATCCACATATTACTGTATTTGTTCTCTTTTTGTCTGAGATGGCATAACCTTACAGGAGGCATATTTTAGAAATCATGAGTTTTGGGGCACAGTGGGGAAACAGGAGGCACAACCACTCTGTAAAATATTTTAATCCAGGCTCAGTTTACTCTTTAAGTAGCCATCAGTTTGAAATAAGGGGTGGTGTTCAGCAAGCTGGGTGTTGAGAAGTTGGGTGCCAGTATATAACAAAGACAACCTAATTTTCCTCTGTTGGAACATTTGTCTCCACTTTTCCTTTAGACTGTGGATAGTGCAGGCAGTTTGTTATATGTCTGAATTCCCATTCATCCACAAAATGTCTAAGTTTGTACTTTTCTATTGTGATCCATTGTCAGATATGATAACACCAAGTATCCCATGTCTTGAGAACAGACTTTATTGTGCTTATCAGACTTGTATGTGTTGTATCTATCAGTCTCATTGTTTCAGGGAACTTAGAGTACAGCCTACACATTTTGCATGCATTCATGATTTATTTAAGCAGAAATAATTCTATACCCACTTTGCTCCACAAACATTCTGGTACTGGGTATGCTAACACCTATTGTTTTGTATTGTTCTTATGGTGTGCACTACAAATGGCATAGCTCTTTAGTACTTGTTCTATATGAGTTAATATTCCCCACCAGTACATTATATTTCTTGTTCTTTCTTTACATTTTACTTTTCCTTGATAGGATTCATGAATCATTTCAAGAATGATATTCATATAGTAGCAGAAAATATTCTAAGGACTAAGCCAACAAAAGGAATGGAGGAAGGATATTTTATCAATATGGATGACTGGAATTAGGAGGCATAGATGGTATTTCCAAAGTTCATTATCTATTTAGACATTTACTGATCTAGTATTATATACTACAACTTCAGTCTTATGTTGCAGACTTCTTGTCAGATCAGTCACTTTGTAGGATTAGTAGAAATAAATGGCTGCTACCAAGAACTTCCCAGTTTGTTACATTGTGTAGCTGTTGTAGATGGGTGACAGTATCGCAAGTTCAGAACTGGTGCCTTTGAGGTACTTTGAACTCAAGAATTCCTCAAGTATCTAAAATCTCTAAGTGCCAACAAAGTTCTGGATTCAAGAATCATGAAAGATTGTATGAAAATTTCAACCACATGCCTAAATGCAAATTTCCAGCTCCCTGTTTGTTGTATAGAATTTGAAGGAATTCAAAAATAACAGTAGAGAAAACAATACTGGAGGGACTGCATCATGGAGGTGCAAATATACATAATAGATTCATGGGTTCAAATAATATCAGGTAATACAAAATCAGGCTGGTTTTATTTTGCAGAAAACCACTATATATATATATATATATATATATATATATATATATATATATATATATATATATATATATAGCTTAGGTCAGAGACTGATGACTTCCAAGAAGTAGTTTTTAAACAGGGGGCAAAAATGCCTTAAGACTGGATTAGCTTAATGCAGATATATAGATATAAACAAAGTGTATGGTCTCACAAAAAAAAGTGATGATTTGGAATACAGCAAGAGGCTCTCCGGTTTGATCTACAGCTGGGATGTCTTCTGTGCAGAGTCTGCATGTCCTCCCTGCGGTCATGCGGGTTTCGTCTGGGTGCTTTGGTTTCCTCCCACATCCCCAAAGACATGCTGCAAGTGGATTGGACATGCTAAAATTGGCCCTAGGTGTGAGTGTGTGCATGTGCGTGCCTTCCATGGAAGGTTGGGCACCAGGCTGGCAACTCGACACCATAAAACCCCACTGCCAATCATGAGTGGACCAGGTGAACCACTGTGGCTACCCCTAACCGGGAAAAGTCGAAAGAGAGAGAGAGATTGTTATAGTTTTCTTTATTGTTTCTTCAATATCTAGTTACTCAGACATATTACTGTGTAGAGTTGTAATCCTGTATGCACGTATGCTACTTCTTTTGGCAGATTTGAATGTAAACATAAACTTTTGGTAGAACACTTCAGTAGATGCATACATAAGAATATAAACCTCATTCTGTTGACCAGTCTTCTTACTATTTTATTTACATGACTGCATTTGCCTATTATGTTTAATTGATTGCATACCTTTTATGTTAGCTGTTTAAAGGTTAAATGTTGATTTAAAACAACAGAGAAATAAGTCCCTTATTAGTCTAAACAAGTGAATCAGGGTACTAGCTAAGTCACTGAAAGCAGACTTTGAGGTAAAAATAGCCTCCAAATCTAAGGATAACCATAAGGCATTTTTCAGTTATGTCCACAGTCTTAACGGCAACATCCAGCAATGAGTGTTGTAGACAGCATCACCTATACTCAGCTGGAAGACACAGCAAATATGCTGGCTAAGAAATTCAGCTCAAATTTTACCTCATCATCACCCCCAGTTCTCCCGCAAAAAAATTCCCTCCACCACTCCACTGACAGTTATCACCAGAGAACAGGTTGCCACTGCACTGTCTAAAACGGAAAACATTGCTTCAATTGGGCCTGACAATAGACCAGGTTGCCTCAGTTTAATCAGGCTCATTAGGATCTCTATTTAATCACAGCCTCTGGATTGGCTTTGTCCCAATACAGTGTAGGGCAGCAACAGTCATCCCTCTGCATAGTGCAGGACCATCTACTGACCCAAGAAATTACAGACATAAGTTTGACTCGTCTTATACGTAAGGACATGGGAAGAATAATCATGGACTTGATAAATAATGACAGAGGAGACGGCCAAACAGCAGACCCAACACAATTCTGCTTTGTCAAGGGCAGGTCATGTCTAAGGAATCTGGTGGATTTTGTGAGAAAATCACTAAGGCCATGGATGTAAAGCAGTACATGCTGCCTACCTTGACCTGACCAAGGCATTTGACACAATTTCCTACTCGGGTATTATAAATAATGTCAGAACACTGGGAATAAATTCCTGTGTCACCAGATGGATAGCCAATTAGCTCCCAGACAGGACACATGTGGTTAAAGTGGGTGAATCCAGATCCAGCAAGAGGCCAGTTACTAGTGGTGTGCTACAGGGCTCAGTACTGGGATCACTCCTGTTCAGAATATACTTCTCTGAAGTCAAGGCTATTGTAGAAGGCCTGTGGGTGACAAAGCTTGCTGATGACTGCAAGCTGGGGCCAATCATTGAATCCCCCAAAGATTTACATATCCATCAGGAGGACCTAGATCAGACAAATGATTAGTGCCAGAACCACAGCCTAAAACTAAATGCAAAAAAATGCATTATCATACCCATTGGGAATTCAGATGCCACTGCAAATTACAACATCAATAAATTGCCCCTTAGATTGGAATCAGAGGTGGGTGATCTAGGTACACAGAGAGTTAGTAGCCTGAACTTTGACTGCCATGTGTCCACAGTGGTGAGAAAATCCTTTCATGTGGCACAACTTAAAAGTAGATGTACTCTACTTCTCTCCACTAATCAATAGCTTTTCCCCTCTCTCTGAAACTTTTATTCCATCCTGATTGATTTCATTGTAAAATTAACATTCTGCTCCTATGCTGCTCTTCTATTCTAACTACTACTTTCAAAAACGTGCTCTGACTATTATCTACCTGTTTTTTTTACATTTTTCTATATACAATACTAATATTTATGACAAAATGTAATCTGTATATTCTCAAAAATTCTCTTGTAGTCTACTAACTGATTGCCTTATTCCACCTGTATAATACCTGTTAATGATGACAAAATGTTGTATCTATTTACTGGAGCTTTTCTGCCTGGGTCTCTGCTGAAAAATTGCTTCGGCTCAGTCAGACATTCCTGGTCAACAAATGTAAAATAAATAAATAATGGCATCCAGATCCAAGGAAATTATAGTCCCCCTGTACTCAGCCCTTATTAGACCAATAATTGAGTATAGTCCCCCTGTACTCAGCCCTTATTAGACCAATAATTGAGTATAGTCCCTCTGTACTCAGCCCTTATTAGACCAATAATTGAGTATAGTCCCCCTGTACTCAGCCCTTATTAGACCAATAATTGAGTATAGTCCCCCTGTACTCAGCCCTTATTAGACCAATAATTGAGTATAGTACCCCTGTACTCAGCCCTTATTAGACCAATAATTGAGTATAGTACCCCTGTACTCAGCCCTTATTAGACCAATAATTGAGTATAGTCCCCCTGTACTCAGCCCTTATTAGACCAATAATTGAGTATAGTCCCCTGTACTCAGCCCTTATTAGACCAATAATTGAGTATAGTCCCTCTGTACTCAGCCCTTATTAGACCAATAATTGAGTATAGTCCCTCTGTACTCAGCCCTTATTAGACCAATAATTGAGTATAGTACCCTGTACTCAGCCCTTATTAGACCAATAATTGAGTATAGTCCCCCTGTACTCAGCCCTTATTAGACCAATAATTGAGTATAGTCCCCTGTACTCAGCCCTTATTAGACCAATAATTGAGTATAGTCCCTCTGTACTCAGCCCTTATTAGACCAATAATTGAGTATAGTCCCCCTGTACTCAGCCCTTATTAGACCAATAATTGAGTATAGTCCCTCTGTACTCAGCCCTTATTAGACCAATAATTGAGTATAGTCCCCCTGTACTCAGCCCTTATTAGACCAATAATTGAGTATAGTCCCCCTGTACTCAGCCCTTATTAGACCAATAATTGAGTATAGTACCCCATTTGCATTCACTTGCCTAGGCACTTACGGCAGCTGGAGTGACCTAAGAGGTTCCTCACAAAGCAAATACAGGCTGCAAACAACATGAACTGTGTGGATAGACTAAAGCCCTATCCCTTTACTCTGTCTCCTGCTGACTATTACGGGGTGATCTATGCCTGACCTACAAGGCACTCACAAATCCAGCCCTGAAGGAGCTGCTACACATCTGCAAGTGAAACAGCACAAGGGTCATCTGATCTACAGGTCTAAACTTAGCGACTCAAGCAAAACAGGCTTTAGAGACAGATATGTGTCTCAGACATTGTCCCTTCTTTAGAACAGGCTTGCTATTCACATTAAGCAGAGACCTTCCCTGGCTCTCATCAAACATAATTTGGATCAATCGATGGGGAATCATACATTCATACCTAAGCTAGTTCATAGGTTCATAGGTTCATACTAGGCTATCTGCCAGAGGGTATTTACAAGCCTAGCCCATAGTTTTGTGGCCTTACGCCACCCCTTTAGTATGGGGAACTATACCCATTATTTTGCTGTGCCTCTGTCGAGCAGTGACACTGAGGTAATCCCTGGGGTATATCTGCGATCTCCCATCCATTGGTCAAGATTTCTCTTGAACAAGGCCAGCAAGGTGCTCTGCCTCACATATACCGGGATTTTATTCCACAGCATAGGGAGTCTTTGGGTGATGAATCTATCCCTCCAGCATGTCCTATTAATAGCCATGTCGAGGTTTAAGTCTCCCGCCCTTGTGGCTCTGACGGATCTAGATTTTTGAGGTGAAGCATATTCATCAAATCTGGGTTTGACATGGCCTTGTATGTTAGGCAAAGGTCACCTCTGAGCAAGCGGTGGCGACTGAATAGAGCTGGAGTTCTTTCAGTCGGGCAGCATAGGACAGATGTTTGAGACCCTTTATCCTTTTGGTGAGGAACTTTTGTGGCCTCTCCAGCTGCTGCAAGTGTCGGGTCAGATACATTCCGAATGGGGCATTGTACTCAATCATTGGTCTGATGAGTGATGAGTATAGGGAGACTATGACCTCCTTGATCTAGATGAGAATCCCTTCATGATAAGGTGGGCAATGTAGAAGGTCTTCCTAACTACTTTAGCTACATGGGTGTCGAATGACAGACTACTATCAACCTGGGTCCCCAGGTCCCTGATAACTTCTTCTGTGCTCAGTGGATTGCCACCTATTTGGTAGCTAGGGGTAACCTTGTTTTTCCCGAAGGGTATGACTATGCATTTTTGGCATTTAACTTTAGGCCATGGCTCTGGCACCAGTTATCCGTTTCTGTGAGACCCTTCTGAAGGATATCTGTGTCAGATGTGTTTTCTACTATGGCCCAGTTTGCAATCATCTGCAAACTTTGTCAGCCATAACCCTCCTGTGTTTGCTTGTACTTGGAAAAGTAGATGCCAAACAAGAGTGGGCCCAGGACTGAGCCCTGTGGTACACCACTTGTGACAGGCTTTGAGTCTGACATGGCGCCAGCAACTCTGACCCTGTGGGTTCTGTCACTCAGCCAGTTTGCAACCCATCTTGTGATGTATGGGTTAACATTTAAGCTGATGAGTTTTCAATGATACCCGAGTGGGGTATTGTATCGAGGCCTTCGCCAGATCGAGGTAGGCTGTATGGACTGCCTTTCCCTCATCAATGGCTTTGGTGACTGTTTCGAAAGTCAACCAAGTTTAGAAGGCATGATCTGCCTTTGACAAAGCCAAACTGGGATGGATCCAAAGTCTGCAAATTCCCTATGTCTTTATTTATGAGGTCCATTATGATCCTCTCCATGGCTTTGCAGATAAGGCTTGTCAAGCTAATGGGCCGGTAATTTCCAGGGTCAGTGGAGGCACCGCCTTTGTGAAGTGGGACCACAGTTGCAGTGCGCCACTCACTGGATACGTATCCAGAGGTAAGACTATGATTAAACAGCTGTCCTAGCTGTGGGTTTAATTCCTCGTTGAGTTCGTGGAGCACACAGCCCGGGACACCATCAGGTCCCATGGATGCTGTGTTTTTCGCTTTGGAGAGGGCAGTTCTCACTTGCGCGTTGGAGATGTTTTGGGCTCTGCACTCACTTGGTATAGATGTCTCTCCTTTTGGGGAGGGGAGAAGTTTGCACTGAACCTGTCAGCCAGTATGTTGGCAATGTCTGTAGGATCAGTAATCTTCACATCATTTTGAACTAGTTCTGAGCATATCTGGGAGTTTCCTCCCAGGTTTCTAACATAGCTAAAGAAGGCCTTATGATTGTCTTTTGAGTCTTTAGCTATTTTTCTCTCAAAATTTGCTTTGGATGATTTTATGAGAGCTCTTAGTTTTTACTTATAGTGATCAAGGGTGCCTTACCTTTTAAGGATTTTGCTCTATCTTGTAGTAGCTTCCTCCTTTTGTTGTAGAGTTTGTTTATGGCTGGGGTCCACCAGACTGGACGCTTGCCTTTGTTACAAAGAGTCTTTGTTTTGCTTGGGATTGCCTTATCCATGCAGTCCTGCAGGTGCTGGTAGAAGGCATTTGTAAGTGATTCAGCGGCTTGAGTACTGTTTTCCGGCTCGGGCGCCTTAAAGAAGACCACACTAGTCTTTAGAAGTGTGAAGTCAGCTTTCGAGAAGTTCTTTACTGTGGTCTTTTTTATTTCAGGTGGGGGTGGGATGAGGACCTCCAGCGAGATTAGTTTGTGATCTGATCTCACCAGTGAGGGGTATACTTCCGTGTTGAACATTGTGCTCCCATGTTCGTGATGATGAGATCAAGTATGTTTTCTCCTCTTGTGGGGATGGTGACTAGTTGTTCCATGGCATTTGAGTTTATGAATTCCAGGAACTTTTGGGCTAGGGTGTTTGGGCTTGAGTAGTGTTCCCAGTCTATATTAGGGTAATTGAAGTCACCTAGTATGATGGTGTTTGGTGATACATTTATCCCTCTAGTGTTTTCAGGAAGGCCATGTGAGGTTCCTGAGTTTGTGAGGGTGGCCTGTAACATGCTACAATTTGCAGAGCAGTCTTGCCTATGGTTAATTGCACCTGGATGGTCTCCGATGCATCGTGCGTTGCCAGCAGTCTTGAGGTGTGGGTGTCCTTGATGAATATGGATACCCCCCTCCTTTCTTGGTATTGTCCGGATTTTGGGGCCGGAACGCATGATAAGAGGTAAAACCTGATAGTGCTGGGGTGCTCTCAGGAGCCTTGAACCAGGTTTCTGTCACTGCACAGACATCAATGTTCTCCATACTGAGAAGGGCCTCGAGTGCGTGCATTTTGAGATTTAGACTTCTAGCATTGAGCAGCATTACCCTTAGTTTTTTTCCTTTTTGTGTTCTAGGGTGGTAGGTTTAGAATTTGAGCCTTGCCTAAAAAGGCACTATGGGGTGGCAAGAGCCTTTGCCAATATCCGGAATCCCAGGGTGACAGGTGCAAGCCGTCCCTTGAAGCAGCGTGGCTTGTCCAGCATGTCATCCCAGGCAGACAGACATTGGATCCCCTTTGAATGACACCAGAGTTTAAGCCAATTGTTAAAGCTGATCATCTTATCTCTGTATTGTGGCATCATTCTTGGTGAAGGTAGGATACTGCTCAAGGTCAGGGTCATACCTGCCTGGGCTACATAATCAGAGAGCTCCTCAATGTCTCTTTTCATGTAGTCCAAGGAGGTGCGTCTCAGGTCGTTTACACCAGCGTGGACAATGACTGAGTCGTATTTGTACCTGCTGTTGAGAGACCTGAGTGCTTGCGTTATGTGGTGGATTCTAGCGCCCGACAGGCAGCTTACTGTGACCTTCTCCTTACTCAGTCTGGTGAGCGGGACGTCAGTGTGTCTGACTATGGAGTCACCAATGACTAGTGTGTCTGGCATTGTGTTTGGCCTTAAGGGCTGTGACTGTTTGACACTCTGACTGTGAGGTCTATGTGTTGCAGGTGTTGTGTTCTGAGGTGGTGGTTGTTTGGGTGTCTGCTTTGGTGGCCTCTGCTGTTTTGGTAGATTTTTGATCAGAGCCCGAGTATGTCTTTGTGTGTTTATGTGTATGATTTGAGGTTGTGATGGTACTATGTGAGACTGGGTCTATAGTGTGTGTGGTAACCTTCTCCTCCTGACTGGTCTTGCCAGTCCTATGTTGAGAGAGCTCAGCCTCCAGTTTGGCCGTATAGTTGCATCTCTCGCATGTATTTGTGTTTTATGGGAGGAGGAGAGGGTTGTCTGTGTACATGAGGCAATTGTAACATTGCCTCAATATTCCCAGGTTCACCAGCTGAGCAGGAGAGGACACTAGCAACTGATCCTCGACATGCTAGAAGGACTAGACAAAAAAAACTTTAAAAGAGATTCCGGGGGACGTGGGTGACCGAGAAATGGGGTTTGCCTTTTGGGGTGCTATCTATAAGAGTGCCGTATCAAGGTAATAAGTACTGTAGGAGCAAGTGCTAGGTTTAACAGATAGAGAAAAGTCTACTTGGAGTCAAGTAGAGATGATCTTTTTAGGTATTAGAGAAAGTGCTAGTAACAGGGATGCTTAAAGGTAAGATTGAAAAGAATGCACTCTGCAGTGTGCACTAGAGAAGTTAGATATGAAAGTAGGTAACTTGAGTTTTACCTGTTTAAAAGTTAAGGTTTAGTGGAGAGTTACTATTGTAAAACAGCAAGATGGACTGAAAGGGGTGGTTACTTTTGTATTTTGGTACTATGAAATACTGTAGGATGGCCAATAAATTTAAATAACTGAAGGGGTGGGATTTCAAAAGTGATGGTTTTGTGATTACTCACATAAGCCAGTGAAAGTAGAGAGAAATGAGATATATGGTCAGATTAACATAAGAGGCGGGCAACTAGAAAGACAGTGGTATTTAACAAGACAACTTAAATGGGTGGGAGGGAGGGAAAAAATTCTGCCTGACTCAGAACAGAGAGAGCTGTGGTCTCTTTTGAAGTTTTAATATGCTGTTAAAACAGAATGCAAGCAAAACACAAGGTAAAGAAAACAAACTACAGTATTCAAAATATAGAAAGGCAATACAGAAATACAAAAAATAACAGCAAACTAACCTTTAGTGCCTATGTCCCTTATGGACAGGGGCAATCTGTAAGATATTCAATTCACAGGCAGAGATCCGTGCCTTTCTCTTACCCCTAGGTGCCATATATTGGGTAAAACTGGATTATATGGGCTAGGTAGGTAAGGGCCTTTAAGCTGTTAGCCTAGTAATCCCTTATGAACCTATGAATGTTGCTCTTCTACAAAGATGTCTTGGTGCTTCTGTTGTAACTATGCTAAGTGTAGTTATTTTCTGGGCTGTATTTCACCTTCACATCATTATTTTGCAGTTAAGTAACATCCTATGTATTTTCAGAAGTGTCTCATAGAAAGACTGTTTACATGTGCTTTGCTAAGGTTTATGGTTTGCTTCTACATGAAATTCTTTACTATGTGCACATCTACATTTGTTTCACATTTATGCACTATTTATAGCTCCTTTTCCACCTTAGATTATACCCGTTGTACATTTGTAAATTCTCTTGGCCGATAGGTAACTGGTCTTTCTCTTGTAGGATCACCTTTTTCCATAGAAATTTGACTAATATGTATTTGCAATACAAATGTCTTACTTGTGTCACCATATTTTAATAGCAGTAATTAAATAACTAATATTTCAAAATTCATTTTCTGTTCAAAACTCCATTATCAGATAAATGCTGATCTTTGAGCTTCCCTAAAGTCATATGTATGTCAGTCATATCACAGACAAGCTTTTCAGGATATTGCCTCTTTCCAAGAAATTTATGTAATGCTTTCTTGTCTTCAGTTTTGGTGTTTGCACAACTGTTTGGAGAATTGCTTAGCATGATTTTTTAGAATATGACCGTGTAGTTCAGACTTCTCATTTTAATGTTGCATTTGCTCTTACTTAACCTGACATTATGCTTTCTTAAGCTGGTCAGCAGTAGCAGCATTTACTTGTCATTTACTTTGTGTCTGCACCCCCATTAGTAGCTCATAGATATGTTTACAAAACCTTCCAAACTTTCTAATAATTTATAACAGTTCTTTGGAATTAATCTGGTATTAATAAAATATCAAAAGACAATTACGGAATCATTACTCTCCCGATGGTTTATTAAATATGCACAGTTGTGCCTTTGTTAATTTTCTTTTATCTGCAGTGAATCCCAGTTTGCATCTAAAACTGAAAATAACTTAACATTTGTCATGTTTCAGGTCATCTCTTCAGCTGCAAGCAATGGCTAATGCTATTTTGTTGTCATTCTATTCAGATCATTTTGACCAATGCAGACGTGAATCCTGTCTAGGTTTACAATAGTAACCATAATATTCTCCAATCCAATGTAATTGCTTCTTAATGATATCAATGCTTTCCTTTAACTTTATTTCCTGTTACACTGTACTTCTGAGTTGCAGGTGCTTTGCTTGAAAAATGCAGTACTCCATTGCATCAGAATTTATCTGTACACTATTCTCCTTAAAAATATCCTTACTTCTAAATAAAGCCTCATAGTCAAGGACACTACTGATATGATTCTGTCCAGTATCATGGTCATCTCTGTCAGTGTACAGTTTGTTCCTGTATGTGTGCACGTTACATATATCTTTACTTTTATACTACCAAATCTGTTTTATCATTCTTAGCTTCTCATAAACCATATAACTGTCAAATGTTAGGTGATTTAGTTTCTTTGAATGCTGTGATTTGACAAAATGATATTGTGCTTTTTTTAGACTCACATTGCCATTAGCTTTTGAACAGTTGCCTTTACTTGGTGTCATTTGTTAGGGGTAACTCTAAGAAGCCATGCCACTGGCAAAATAATATTTCAGGTGGTTAACATTAAGAGCATATGGTAAATAAACACTGCTGTCTTGAGGTTTGACAGTACCTTCCTCACTCAAATAAAGATGACATTGTACTTCTGGAGAGTAAAGCTGCCTGTAACCACTGGCTTCCGTGAATTTCATATGCCTTATTGTCAGCCCATTGCCTTTCAATGCTGCCTTGTCAATAGTAAGTATATATTGACTAAAGGTATTGCTTCCACACACTCACTCACTCACTCACTCACTCACTCACTCACTCACTCACTCACTCACTCACTCACACACTCACACACACACACTCTCACACACTCACACACACTCACACACTCACACACACACACACACACACACACACACACACTCACACACTCACACACACTCACAAGCTGTAATGTATCAGTTTTGCATAGTTACCCTTTCATAAATTAATAAACGAAATATCAGAAGATTTGTAATTAAATAATGACATTTTACTTAAATAAATTATTTAATGCATATTGACAATTAAATTAATAGAGAAATATTCTGTTGTACAGGAAAATATAAAGTAAAGCATTTTAAACAGGCAGATGGCATTAGAAAAATGCTGTTAAATAGTTGGTCCTACTGCTATCACTAGCATAAGGTAGCTGTAGCCTTTCTACCTTTGCATGTTAAGACAATTTTAGCAGCTACAAATTACTCAAAGGCAAAACTATAGAAATTAACTCGCTGTCTTTAGGCAGAGGGCCGTCTCTCATCTCATGTAAAGACTTTTAAATAGTTGTGTTACTCTTCCCAGCTCATAAAGTTCACTAGACACTCCAAGAGAAAGTGAAAGATTAATTGAACAGATATGCTGCATTGAACTTTTATCAACGTGACACTTCACTTTAACAATATCATAATGGTGTCCTGGAATAAGACAATACTGAGGAATATTAGCCAACGTTGCTTAAGACAAATCCCCCTTCCCCTTTTTGCTTTTTGTAAAGGTGTTGTGGCACTTCACTTCTTCCTGGATCAAGACTTTGAATCCATATATAACATCTTCCAACACAAAGCTGCTCAGATAACCAGAAAGGAAAGTTCCATCCCAGTTAAAGTATGCAATATAGTCTTTGGTGGAAAGTAGCAGTCCAAGAAGATTTAACCTTTACTCCTTTGTGTGTGTGTGTGTGTGTGTGTGTGTGTGTGTGTGTGTGTGTGTGTCTGTGTGTGTGCGCGTGTTTGCGTGTGTTCGTGTGTGTGTGTGTGTTTGTGTGTGTGTGTGTGTGTGTGTGCACACGTGTATGTGTATATTTATATTTGTAGGTACCTTTTTCAGAACCTTTCTGTCTATGTGATGTGTGCCACCTAATACCTTGTAGATTGTTAGCCATCATGACTTGCTACAGTCACTGCTTCTGACACTCTTCATACGTCCCTTTTAAAAGGTAAACTTTTCTACCTGTTAGAAGTAGATAAGCTGTTCCTCCCCTGCCATGATATGTACATTCTCATTCATAAGGTCTGTCTGAATTTTAAAGCAAGATTCATAATATCATAATTACTGGCTGTAAATGCTTTTATCACACCAAAATCTAAAAACATGTTTGTAACAGTTTAATAATAGACAACATCGGCAGCTTTTGTTTTAAAGCAAAAAATGCCATATACAGAATGCATACTCTCTCTCTGTGCTTGTTTGTCTGTATTTCCTTCTTGATCAGATTTTGTTCATCAGCTACCTGAATGTTACCACTACCTTATTTTACCAAATACTTCAGTGGGCTATAAAACTTGATAAAATATGCAGGATATTTACTAATGCTTTTTGTCATGGCAACATTACAGTAGTTCTTTGTACAATGTACAGGATGTGGCCATGTTTGGATGTTTTCTTTATACTAATTCTATGACTGAGAGCTGGAAAGCTATCAGTATATTATAATATTAGCCTGATGCTGGTACATACAATACTGTTGCGCCTCAGTTCAGATTTTATACCTCAGATCATGCAGTGTACATACTTCCCAGCTGCTAGATGGCTGATCCTATTTGTTCCTAATCTCCCACCACTGATATGCTTGCAGTTGCATGTGTGTCTGATTCAGATGCACCCCTCCTTGAAGGACAAGCATCATACCTACACACAACCTCTTCCATGCATAAGCTGCCTGTTTTCAGGAGAATTACTCTTGAGTCACACATGGAGATTTATAACATTTGTATATGCATAAAAGTTATTTTCTTCTACTTGCTGTATATCATATACTACAGTCTTCTCTAGACTTCTTGTTTAAATACTATTTTTCTGGTGCCGTAGAATGCCTTCATGTAAGGAAGTGTGAATCTGTCTTTATTTATGTCAGTACAAACAATCTCATCCTCAAGTACTCTTGGCTGTTAGCAGGGAACTTACAACCCTCTTAGACAGAATAGCTTGTACAGGTGTTAGGACCTGTTTTTCACAAATCACATATTGAAAGGAGAGCCAGGTCACCATGAATGAAAAGATTTTTGGGTTAAATACCTACATGACAAAAATGTCCTGTTTTAAAAAATGGACATGTATAGAGCATCTGAACCTAATTTTGAGCACACATGTTCAGACAGGATGGCAAACATCTGTCAACATCAGGGAAAAAAAATTTTGCAGCAGATATTTTGCAATATTTGACAAACACAAGACATGAATTTTGCCAGCTTGAAAAATTAACAGTTCACAGATAACAACATTTGATGCATTTCTGATGGTTGATAATGCTAGGAGTATTCATAATAATTTTTTTATTGGAAAATGCGCTATGTTTCCACAAGACTGCTGCTGTTATTGTTTGTGAAACATGGTTAAAGTACAATGACTAGAAATCAGTTCTGTCAGGGTACAAATGTTTTTACTGTAAAAGACATTCTAACAAAAAATCAGGTGGACATGTTATGATAGGAATTAAAGATAGTTATGAGACCTGTGGTTATTACATGCTCACTGATAACACCAATACTGTAGATTGTGTAACTATGACAATAAAGACAACCTGGAACATATAACAATTGTTGGAGTGTATAGTCCACCAAAGTCAAGTGCTGATGACCTAGAGGGAATTCATACATTTCTGGCATGAAACATAGGAGAGCTCAATACTAGTCCACAGGGAGTTAAATTTACCAGAAGCAGACTGGAATAATATTGATTCAACTACATTAGTAAGGAAAATATTCACAATGTATGTTCATGAAAAACAATTGCTTCAAACTGTTAAAAAAAAAAAAAAACAGGCACTAAAGAAATTACTGTTAATCCATTCAAGTTTTACCAGCATTAACGTGCAGTGATCATGAAATTATAAAGGCTAATTTATTGCTAGATAATTCTGCCAAGCTGAAATCGAAACCAATACACAGAAGATTAATTCCAGATTATATGGAAGCAAAACATTCACTATGTAAACCAATTGGAATGATGCATTCAGTGGAAAAACTGTGGAAGGAATGTGGAAAATTTTTAAAGGAAATTGTTTGAGTGCAAAAAAAAAAAAATGTTTAACATCAGAATCTAGACATACAGTGTCAGGGGGATATATTTCCAGAAGAATAAGATACCCGATTAAGGCGGGAGACAAAAATGATAAGAAATGGAAATGAGGTTAAACTACAACTTTGCAAACTGAAATAACAAGCTGGACAAACAAATTAAGCATAGTGTGAGACAAGATCAAGAAAAATTTGAAGAAAATGTATATAAAGATATTAAGAATGATAGGAAACCATTTTATTATTACATGAGATGTGGAAGGAGTAAAGACATACAAATTGATAAAACTGTGTGTAGATTCTAAAATATATTCATAGACAGATCAGATTATAGATATATTTACAAAATCTTATACAAAACAGTTTCGCTCCACAAAGGGGGTGGTACATTTTCCTAGTGACATCTAAGTAACTTCAGATGCTGAAATCAAATTAGATGATATTGAAATAGAACTATGCAAAGTGGATACAAATAAAGCACAGGAAGGAAATGAAATTAGCAATAATGACCAGAGACAGCAGGAACTTACAGTACCGTCATATCTATTATATATTAGGTAGTATAAATATGGGCAGATTCCTCAAGACTGGAGACATGCACTTATTAAACCTGTCTTTAAGGGAAAGGGGAGTAGGACAAACCCTTAAGTCTACTTTCATGTTGTAGAAAAATAATGGAGAAGGTAGTATTGGATATGTTATTGTCAGATTTGGAAAGGTTGGGAATTGAAACTATATATCACTGCCTGTAACATGATATTCTATAACAATATAATAACAGCTATGAATGAAAAATCATGCTGTGATGTAATTTGTATAGATTTAACTCCAACATTTGACAGGGTCATACACAAAACACTGCTCAATAAATTAGAATAATTAGGTATTGATGTACTCTTAATAAGATGGATAGCTGCATGGCTTAAAAATGGGACATGGCAAGTATCATCAGCAATTGGACTGGTGAAATTCTTGGTCACAGTCAAATTGCCCCACAGGGCTCTGTCCTAGGCCCATACTTGTTAAGATTGTATCTTTCAGACATATCTTTTTCATCTGAGGTGTTGTACAGTCTGTATACAGATGACTTGACATTGGGTAAACTGATTACATGTGTTACAGATAGGGCACATCTGCAAAAAGAACTTAACTAAATTGACCATTCGGGTACAAGCGAATAAAATTCTGAGAAATACATTTGGGGACCATAAACTGAAAGGTGAATATTTAATACAGCATCCAGTGTTTGAAACTCTATATTCATTTAAGAGTCTGGGTATATGGGTAGATCCAGCTTTGAGTTTTTCTAATATCAACCAATTGGTTAATGATAGTCATAGAAGTAAAGGGTGTATAAAAGATTTATAAGTCTAGGAAATCAGAAATGATGAAGCCATGGCTTGGTAGTTACAGTAGACCCAAACATGAGTATGGAATAACAATATGTAAATCTTTAAGAAAGCAAGCATTAGCAAACTGGAAAGAGTGCAATGGAAATATATCAAGGGCATCCATGAATGTGAAAATTTAAGTTGTTCTAAAAGAGTAAAATATGAACTTGTACAGTGTCTCATATACATATTTAAGAAGTAACCTTATTCACGTATAAAGGACATTTAAAGAGAACTACCTCTAGGAATGTTTGGGGTTATCAAAAGTAGTAGAGAATCATCAGTCAACCTATATAGAAGACTCCATAGGAATGAGAAGTGTACTAATTGGTTCTATGAGAGAGCAGCTGATGCATGGATCAGACTACCAAATTAAATTAAAACAAGTACTAGTTTAGATATTTTTAAGAACACACTGGACACGTATTATGGGAATAACTGTTTTGATATATTGGCAGGCTAGAAGGGCATTAATGCCCATGCTAGAAGTATTTGTATGTATGTATGTATGTATTCTATTTTCTTTTTGATTTATTTGAAATTAGTAATTGACTTTTCTTATCGCATGCATAAAATCAAAAATAATATTTGCATCTTATTCCTTCTAAAAATTTTGTGCAGATTTTAACTGTCATCCATGATACTTTTGAGAGCCCTACCATGTTGTTCTACCAAAGCTTTTACAGTTCCATCATCTTCACGATATTTGGAAATCTCTGCATTTCTGTTTGTTACAGAAAAAAGTCAATTTTCTTGAGGCATAGAGGCTATGTTCTTAATTAAAAATATATAGTGTTTGAACAATATAAAAGAGTAAAGTGCTTACCTTAACAGTGTGTGCCTTATTTGCATCATACTGTATCATATCAAGGAAATGCATTTACCCTGCTTTGTTCTACTTTCTCTGTCATCTATTATAACAGCCCCCCTTTAAACAGTGTTTCACTATCTCCCTGTCCTTCCAAAGTCCTGCACAATTTTTGTTTTCTTATTTATTTTCCTGAACAGTGCACTAAAATCTTATCTGCTCAATAATTTCCGCTCACAGCCACATTCAGCCATGCCAGCTACTCTTTCTGTCTCCGTAATAAAGCCTATTAAGATGACAGCATCCCAGGTAATAATGTACGTAGAACAGGCCTTTTTTCTAATATATCAATTTGTTAACCAGGAAAGTGAACTAGTCCTCTCTGACCTCTTCTTCATAATATCGCTCACCTACAACTCCTCTCCTTCTGCACCAATGATATCCACCCCCCCTTCACCCTTAAACCCATTCCTGTCAACACCATAAAAAAGTCCTCAAAAAATAAAAACCATGCCTTAATGCTCCTGGCAACTTACTATCTAACTTCTTTAACCTAGCTGCTGAAAACATAGCTATCCCCATCTGTATCCTAATTAATCATTCCATTCAAGAATTCTATGTACACCTCCTCTGGAAAAAAGTCTTTATCATTCCCTTACACAAAGGGGGAAACAACACTGACATCTCCAATTTCTGCCCCATAGCCATTCTCTCCCCTATCTCTAAAATTCTTGAAAAATGTATTCACCTTCAACTTTTACCTTACCTTTTAGACAACCACCTGCTGACCCCAACACAACATGGATTCAGACCTGGACACAGTAGCACCACAGCCCTTCTATCCTTCCTTGATAATATCAACCTTGCTCGCGACTCAGACATTATTGTATATAGCCTTCTCCTAGACATATCTAAGGCCTTCAATACCATTTCCCATAGCCTACTTTTGTCCAAGCTCTCTCAACTTAATCTCTCCTCCTCTTCCATTAATTGGTTTTCCAGTTACCGCTCAAATAGACAACAGGCTGTCAAGTGGAAAAATTGTACCTCTTCCTACCTTGACACTCTGACAGGTGTCCCTCAGGGTTCTAGCCTGGGTCTTTTACTATTTAACATCTCCATTAATGACTTTCCTCATTGTATCCCAAATGCTAAACATGTCCAATACGCAGATGACTTTGCTATCATCTGCTGTGCTGAATCTCTCCCCACACTCATGCAAGTAACTCAGGGTGCCTTTAACAGCACTGAGACATGGATGCTAAACAATCACCTAGCATGCAATGCATCTAAAACCAAAATCATGATCCTTACCCCATCTAAAAACACCAAAATAGAAAGGAACTCCTTCTCTATAGTAAGCCAAAACATGACCCCTATCGAAATTGTCCCCCATACTAAGCTTCTAGGTGTCATTGATGAACAACTAAAATTTGACACCCACCTTCAAACTAAAATCAAGAAAACTCAGCAGAAGCTCCGAATGCTTTATCGGCACAATCGCTACCTTACCTCTTCAACTAAGCTTAGCCTCTCTACCACTTACTTCCTTCCCTCTTGCATGTATGGGGCCCCTCTCCTTACCGATCTATAAGCCACCCTTAAGACTAAACTGGCATCCTACTACAGTAAAATCTCCAAGTTTGCTACTACCTCTAAATCCTCCTCCCACCACTGTTATGCCTTACACTCCTTGAACTGGCTGGTCCTCCCCAACTATCTGTTTTCCATTCAGCTCTCTACTGCCCAAAAACTCATTTTCAGACCGTTTCTATGCTGCTACATCTCCTCCATCCTTACTATGCATCTTTCTGATCGATCTCTCAGGTCTAATAATCAGAGTCTCCTTGAAGTGTACAAATATTGACATACTCCTGGGGAACTTCGACTGTCATTTTCCCTAGCATGAAAAAGGAACTCACTTCCTTCCCACATCCAAACTACTTAGAACCTCTCCACTTTTAAGACTTTGCTTCATTCCTCTCTCTCCTCTACTTGGGAGTGCTCCTGCTCTCACCCCTCCTTACCTCCACCCAAGTACTCCGACTTCCTTCAGCCTTTATCTCTCAAATTTTTACCTATCACTTTCTCTCTCAAATTTTCCTCCTTCGTCTTTCTCTTACAATTACTTCTCCCTTTATACCCTAGATAGTGAAGGCATTTGCATTCCACATAAAACAGAATGCTTATTACTTCATGTTGTTTCAGAATCTATGATTATTGCATACTACATAAATCCTTCTGCTACTACTATCACACTGTATCAATGTTTTCTTTAATTTTTAAGTTGTGTAATATTTTTGTATTAACTTAAGTTGATTTTGCTTTTGTAATATTCTGTAGTAATTTCTGTATTAATTTCTGTTGATTTTTCCTTTGTATGTATGTACATGGAGCTTGTCTCCCCCGGCCTCCATTGAAAAAGGGTTCATCTCGGCCCAATGGACTCACTTACCTGACTTTCAAGATGGAGACGAAAATACGAAACTCCAGAAGACCAATCACTTGGAACATGGACATTTCACTACAGGTAAATAACTTCTTGGCCAACCCTGCAAAAAGACTAAAACCGAAGCAAAGATACACCACCACACCTCCCTAACTAAATATACCAACTCCAAGATCACGCTACCATGGAGGTAAGGGGCAAAAGTTAACATGCTGGCCAAGAGGTTACTTACCTGTAGTGAAATGTCAGTGTTCCGAGTGGTCGGTCTTCTGAAGTTTCGCTTTTGTTGTCTTGGTCTTCTGAAAGTAGGGTAAATGAGCTTTGGGGGCTTCTGAAGGGAACCCATATATAATCTATATCTATATCTATATATATATATATATATATATATATATATATATATATATATATATATATATAAATATCTGTATATATATATTTATATATATATATATATATATATATATATATATAAAAGCAACCAACCACTCTGAAGCCAATATTCTAAGACCCATGAACACAGTTTATTCAAAGTGTAAATCCAAGCAGTGTAAAACAGTCAAAACATAGGTCAAGCGCTTTCGTATTCAATCTTCATCAGAACAACTAAATATCAGTTAACTAACTTCTTTTATACAGGTTCACGCAATTAACCATAAATTAATTATGATTATAGACCCTGATAAAGTGACTGTGCTTAAATACAATGGTAAAAAAGTAAACATACTTTCAAATCACTTTAAAAAAATAAATACAGTTCATTAAATGTTAAGAAAAGGTTTTATAAAAATATTTAGAGATGAAAAACCTATAATTAACTTGTAGTAATATAAATAGATACATAGTTAAGCCCAAGAAACAAACATTCAAAGTTTCAGGGCCCTAAATTTTAATTCATGTTTAATACTAACATGTTCATTCAAACCAGGGAATTCACTAGCGTTTAATTTAAGTTGCCACCTAAATTCCGCCCTAAACAACTTATTAGTCCAGACACCACCTCTAAAATTTTTTCCTACTACTTCAAGAATACCAAAAGGAAAAAAATTTAGAGGTGGTGACTTTTTGGCATTGAGCTTTAGGCCATGGCTTTGACACCAGGTATCTGTCTTAGTGAGGCCCTTTTGTAGTTTGTCCATATCGTTAGGAGTTTCGTTTATGGCTCCTAGTTTGCAGTCATCTGCAAACTTTGTTAGCCAAAGACCTTCTGTGTAGCCTGCACTTCAGAGAAGTAGATAC
Organism: Protopterus annectens; assembly: GCF_019279795.1. Classification (NCBI taxonomy): domain Eukaryota; kingdom Metazoa; phylum Chordata; order Ceratodontiformes; family Protopteridae; genus Protopterus; species Protopterus annectens. The sequence continues at coordinate 1,713,018,688 of NC_056725.1, forward strand.
CAAACAGGAGAGGACCCAGGACTGAACCCTGTGGTCTTCCACTTGTCACTGGTCTGAAGTCGGATTTTGAATCCGCTGCTTTCACAGTGTGGGTTCTGTCCGTGAGCCAGTTGGCAACAAATCTTGTGACATAGGGATTTATACCTAGTTTAGTGAGCTTATCTATAGTTTCAGAGTGGGGGATGGTGTCGAAAGCCTTGGCGAGATCTAGATAAGCTGTGTGAACCATTTACCCTCATCTATGGCTTTGGTGACTGCTTCAAAGAAGTCCTTAGGTTTAGGAGACATGATCTGCATTTTACAAATCCAAACTGGGGAGGGTCCAGAGTTTGGAGATTACCAATGTCTTTGTTTATGAGTTCCACGAAGATACGTTCCATGGCCTTGCAGACCAGGCTCACCAGGCTAATGGGGCGGTAGTTCCCCGGGTCCGTCGTGGCTCCCTCTTTATGGAGTGGGATAACCATTGCAGTGTGCCATTTAGTGGGTACAAAGCCTGAGGTGAGGCTATGATTGAACATGGTACTTAGGTAGGGTGCCAGTTCATTCTGTAGTTCATGTAGAACGCAGCCTGGGATATTGTCAGGTCCCATGGAGGCTGTGTTCTTGGCTTTGGAGAGTGTGTTTTTTACCTGTGCAGCCGTGATTATAGGAACTTTGCATTCTTCCAGTATAGAGATGGGCCCTCTCGGGGGTGAGAGGGGGGTAAAGTTAGCACTGAACCTATCTGCTAGGATGTTGGCAATATCAGTTGGTTCTGTATATTTAGTGCCATTGTGCTGTAACTCAGAGCAGATCTGAGTGTTCCCATTGAGATTCTTGACATAGCTATAGAATGCTTTGTGGTTGTCTTTAGAGTCAGTGGCAATTTTGTTTTCGTAACTAGCTTTAGAGGATTTTATGAGGGATCTCAGCTTCTTACTGAGGTTGACGAGGGAGCTCCTCCAGTCATGGGATTTTACTCTCTTTTGCAACAGTTTCTTTCTTCTGTTGTAGCATTTGTTTATGGCAGAGGACCACCAGATTGGCTTCCTTTTTTTGGAGGATAACATCTTGATTCTATTAGGGATAGCATGATCCATGCACTCGTGTAAGTGCTTATAAAGTGCATTTGTGTAGGATTCAGCAGTCATACCTCTATTGTCCGTCTACATGGGTGTCATGAAGTTTGCCACTTCTGTCTTAAGAAGTGTGAAGTTGGCTTTGGAGAAGTTTTTTACAATGGTTTCCCTAATTGGGGGTGGGGGTGGGATGTGGATGTCTAGGCTGATTAGCTTGTGGTCGGATCTGACCAACGAGGATTTGACCTCTGGTGTGGAACACCAGTTTCCCATGTTGGTAATGACCAGGTCTAGGATATTGCTGCCCCTGGTGGGGGTGTGAATAAGTTGATCCAAGGCGTTAGAATTTATGAATTCTAGAAAACGTTGAGCAAAAGAGTTGGTACATGAGTAGTTTTCCCAGTTAATGGTGGGGTAGTTGAAATTGCCCATTATTAGGGTGTTGGGCTGTACCCTAATACTTTCCAGTGTATCAAGAAATGAGGAGTGTGAATCCTGGGGCATGGTGGGGGATCTGTAGCAAGCTAAAATTTGGATTGCGGTCTTGCCCAAAGTTAGTTGCACTTGGATAATCTCGGATGCATTATGCTGTGCAACTAGCCTGGAGGTGTGGATATCCATAATGAATATGGACACGCCTCCGCCTTTAGTGCTTCATTCTGGGTTAGGTGGCCGAAAGGTGTGGTATGAATTGTAGCCTGGTAATGCAGGGGTACTCTCTGGAGCTTTGAACCAGGTCTCTGTCACTGCACAGATGTCAGTGTTCTCCATTTTAAGGAGTGCCTCGAGTGAGTGCATTTTGCGGTTTGGACTTCTAGCATTGAGTATCATTACCTTCAGATTTTGCTTGCTTGTACCTGTTACGGTGGTAAATTTCTCATTTGAACCTTGCCTAAAAAGGCACTATAGGTGTGGCAAGAGCCTTAGCCAGTATCCGGAATCCTAAGGGCGACAGGTGCAGGCCATCTCTGGCAACGCATCATGGTCTGTCGATCATGTCGTCCCAGGCAGACAAATACTGGATCCCCTTACAATGACACCAGAAGCTTAGCCAATTGTTGAAGTCAATCATTTTGTCCTTATACTGTGGTATCATTCTGGGTGATGGCAGGATGCTACTCAGAGTTAGGGTCATACCTGCCTGGGATACAAGATTGGAAAGCTCCTCCATGTCTCTTTTCATGTAGTCCATGGAAGGTATGTCTCAGGTCATTCACACCAACATGGACAATGACAGTGTCATATTTGTTCTTATTGTGGAGTGACCTGAGTGCATGCGTTATGTGGCAGATCCTGGCACCTGACAGACAGCTGACAGTAACTTTCTTCTTGTTTAGTCTAGTGAGTGGAACATCAGTGTGCCTGACTATAGAGTCACCTATGACTAGAGTGTTGGGTACGTTGTTATGCCTTATGGGCTGTGGTTGAGTGGCACACTGAGTTTGTGGGCTATGTGTCATTTGGGTTGTGTTGAGGGGTGGAGTTTGCTTGTGTTTATGCTTTGGATGTCCCTGATGCTTGGGCAGGTTTTTATTGAGAGCCTCCGTGAATGTAGGTCTGTGTTTTGTGTTTCTATGTGTGTGTTTTGGTGGTGTAGGTTTTGAGGGACTATGTGATGAGTCTGGTGTGGTGCAAGTGTTTACCTTCTCCTCTTGACTGTCTAGTCCAGTCTTGGGTGAAGAGAGCTTTGCTTCCAGTTTGGCTATAAAAGTGCATCTCTCACAGGTTGTAGTGTTGGGTGGTAGGAGGAGAGGGTTGTCTGTGTACATGAGGCAATTTCTGCATTGCCCCAAGATGCCCAGATCCATCAGGTAGACAGGAGAAATCACTGGGAGCTGACCCTTAGACATGCCTGGATAGGTGCTTATTTATTAAGTACTAAAAACTGCTTTCCTCTAGACAAGTGAGGAAAGTTGAGTGCTGTAGTAATTCACAGCTTATGTAGTGCTTATAATGAGTTCTGAACAAGTGCTGAGTTCAAAGAAACAGATTTGAGTGCTGAAACTAGAAAACTGGCTAGTTATAAGAAACAAAACTAAGCTAGAAGGCTTCCCTCCAACACAGAAGGGCTTGGGAGCTCAGGAGCCTACAAACAGTCTAGATCACTTAACAGGAAAGGCAGGAAACGAGCTTAAATTTTGTTTTTTGGGTGAAGATGAAATGGTGTCACAATACTGATTGGTTGACCATGTAATGGTGTCACAATACTGATTGGGTGAACATGAAATGGTGTCACAATACTAATTGGGTGAACATGAAATGGTGTCACAGTACTGATTGGGTGAAACATGAAATGGTGTATTTCCATAACTAACATGGCAAGTACAAGAATCAGTGCTAAATATCAACCAGCACAGTACTACTTCAGCTCTAGAGTTGTTTATTTATTTCAGTGATGAGGGCTCTATCATTCTGAAAATTACTGCCCTTACTCTTGGTCAAAAATGTCTTCCTTCTTTTGGAACGCATGTTAATATTATGGCTCTTATGTTCCTTAGCAGACTGCACATGAACAGCATGCAACTCTCTCAAATAAGCCTTTCTATCCAGACAGTTTGTAGTCTCTCTCAACATTCACATCTTGAGACAGGGACTCTGTACAGCCTAGTTACCACAAGATAAAGACGCGAGGTGCTGATGGTTATCAGCTCAACTCATCTGAAATGTGCAGGTTTTCTTTTTGTAAATATTAAAGAATACTTCAATAGATATCCAATGGATTATCCATCATGGGAGCACTTCGTGTCATTGAACGTAACACTGACAAACACAAAAGAGTGAGGTCTGTTCACCAAAATTTCTTTCGCTGACAATGGATTTTGCTTTTTTCTCCACTGTTGTACAACCTTGGAGTTGATATATATAAGTCCAGAGGGTGTGGAGGGTGCAGGGCTTTCCCCCTGGAAGGACAAAATTGTTGAGTTGTTTGTCGAAAGTGGTTTTGATGAATGATTATCAATTTTTTTTTTCATTCGCTGAAAACTGTCTTTGATGAGTCAACATAAATCTATCCATCTCCGGTCAAACAGTTATCCATTTACAAGTATATTGGGAATGCCCATTTTTTCAGTACAAAGAATGCCAGTGGAGACACAGTAAAGCCTATTATCCCAATTTCCAAAGCTGTACAACCTTCGGCTGTGATTTTCAGTGTAAAACAAATTCCCCATCTACCTATTTCAAACTTCCCCATCTAGATTTCTGTATAAACACTTCTAGAGTTTTCCAACCATCTGATTTAAGCACTCAATTAATGTTGTAGAAATATGCACATATTCTCTCACTGATACATCTAAAGAGTAAAGCAAAAACCCATTTTTTTTAATTTTCTGGACTAAAGAGAATGATTTATCTTAGACATCATCAATATACTTAGAATCATCATCATCATCATCATCATCATGTACATATTGTTTACTGATCCCCTGATTATCTGAATGCAGACAAACTCAATATGTGTGATTATTCACACAGGAATTATCTATGCTTCATATAATGCCCTACAATTAAACAAAAATACGCCATCCACGTTTTTGTTATACAGAAATAAGGAAAACAATTATTACCATTTCGTATATAACCTCCTGACTCATTTTTCCAATGTAAAGAAATGTCTTCATTCTTGAACATGACTACAGGTTGTGGTATTATAGTCATTTGCTAAGTTATTTTCTATGGACTTTTCATCAGATGACCATTATGTGGTCATTGTTGAACTTGGCCAATCTCGATTTTTTGCAAGACATACAAGATTCTCCATAACATGAACTATACTGCTGTCATGATGAAGTTCTGTAGTAGAAGGTTATGACATTCAGTCTGAAATCACTCTTTCAAACATAACTGCATAATGATGTATCTGTAGCTGATAAGATAAGAAGACCAGGAGAGGATTACTCACAAAGATTAATCTATAAAGTCTGAAAACTCATACTGAAATTTGACAAATGTTTCTTGATAAATTTTCAAAATCACATTCATTGATTATGTCAGCCTTTGAAAATGACCTATATGGTAGTTTAGCTTTTTAGTTATGTGCATATATATGTATGCATGAGTACATGCATTCATTTATTTTAAGGTAAGCCTACACCTCTTATGTTAGTTATACAAGTATTCGTGTACGTGGGCATACGGTTGTTTATATTAAAATTAACAGCATACACACATTCAGGTTGTTATTTATTAAAACTAAGCAGATGTTACCCTAATGCCCATTGTTCAGCTATGATCCTTTACGTTAATAATACTAGAAAACCAAAGCAATGTTCGTGTAATTAATAGCTGTACCAGGTGCATTATTTGTGATACAACAACCAGATGACTACTTTACAAACATAAATAAATCCTACTGGGACTGACATTTAAACATGACCTACTCTTACTGTTCAAACTGGATGAGGAAATAAGTATTTCACTGTATTCTTTTGCAAAGAAAAGTTGACCATAACATCAACATAATGTCATAGTTTTGTTTACTTGCTTGATGTAATGGAGGAGAGTATTTTTAACTGTAATAAAATAGTCAAATAAAGTATGATTTATATATTACTTACATATGCTGTAACTTTAGATTGTTACATTTTTACCAGTGCTATAATCTGAAAGTTCAATAGTTCTATTCAAAATGGGATACATAGAAAGATAAGTTGTGAGACACAAAAATTTCAAACTGAGTGAGCAAAGTAATGTAAAAAATAGTGTTCATTCTATAAGCATGAAAAAAACCTGTTCACATAATAAGGAAACAAGTGAACTGCCTTTATGTAGAAGAAATACTCATCATAACCGACATGTTCTTATAACTTCAATGTTGTGTCTTTCGGCTTTTCTCAGTTAGGGGTCGCCACAGCGGAACTCCGGTCCACTCTAAATAAAGACAACCACAAAGCATTCTATAGCTATGTCAAGAATCTCAATGGGAACACTCAGATCTGCTCTGAGTTACAGCACAATGGCACTAAATATACAGAACCAACTGATATTGCCAACATCCTAGCAGATAGGTTCAGTGCTAACTTTACCCCCCTCTCACCCCCGAGAGGGCCCATCTCTATACTGGAAGAATGCAAAGTTCCTATAATCACGGCTGCACAGGTAAAAAACACACTCTCCAAAGCCAAGAACACAGCCTCCATGGGACCTGACAATATCCCAGGCTGCATTCTACATGAACTACAGAATGAACTGGCTCCCTAACTAAGTACCATGTTCAATCATAGCCTCACTTCAGGCTTTGCACCCACTGAATGGCGCACTGCAACGGTTATCCCACTCCACAAAGAGGGAGCCACGACGGACCCGGGGAACTACCACCCCATTAGCCTGACGAGCCTGGTCTGCAAGGCCATGGAACGTATCATCGTGGAACTCATAAACAAAGACATTGGTAATCTCCAAACTCTGGACCCTCCCCAGTTTGGATTTGTAAAAGGCAGATCATGTCTCCTAAACCTGATTGACTTCTTTGAAGCAGTCACCAAAGCCATAGATGAGGGTAAAATGGTTCACACAGCTTATCTAGATCTCGCCAAGTTTTTCGACACCATCCCCCACTCTGGAATTATAGATAAGCTCACTAAACTAGGTATAAATCCCTATGTCACAAGATGGGTTGCCAACTGGCTCATGGACAGAACCCACACTGTGAAAGCAGCGGATTCCAAATCCGACTTCAGACCAGTGACAAGTGGAGGACCACAGGGTTCATTCTTGGTCCTCTCCTGTTTGGTATCTACTTCTCTGAAGTGCAGGCTAACACAGAAGGTCTTTGGCTAACAAAGTTTGCAGATGACTGCAAACAAGGAGCCATAAACGAAACTCCTAACGATGTGGACAAACTACAAAAGGGCCTCACTGAGACAGATACCTGGTGTCAAAGTCATGGCCTGAAGCTCAATGCCAAAAAGTGTATTGTCATCCCCTTTGGTAAAAACTCTGTACCCATGAACTACCACAAAGCTGGTAGTCTACTTAATGCCAAAAATGTGATAAGAGACCTTGGGACACAGGTGGACAGTAGTCTCTGCTTTGATAATCATATCACCACAGTGGTCAGGAAATCCTTCTACGTGGCTCATCTCATCACAAAAGGATTCTCATCCAGAAAAAAAGAGGTCATTGTTCCCCTCTACTCATCACTCATTAGACCCATTATAGAGTACAATGCCCCTTTTGGTATGTACCTCACAAGACATCTACAACAACTGGAAAGACCACAGAAATACTTCACAAACAGGATTACTGGCCTCAAACTGATGCCCTACGCAGACCATCTCAAAAAACTACAACTTTACTCCATCGCATATCGCCTACTCAGGGGTGATCTCTGCCTAACATACAAAGCTATGTCAAACCCAGAGCTGTTGGACATGCTCCACTTAAAGAAATCCCAATCCCTCCGAGCTACACGCTCTAGGGACCTAAACCTTGTCACCACGATAAACAGAACATGCTGGAGGGATAGATTCCTGTCCTAGAGACTTCCCATACTCTGGAACAGACTACCTATCTATGTCAAACAGAGCTCCTCATTAGCACTCTTCAAGAAAAATCTTGATGGTTGGATGGGAAATGGGAAATTCACCCCAGGAATCACGTCTGTGGCTCTGCTCGACAGGGGCACAGGAAAATAATTTTCTTGGGTGGCAAAAGCCAGGGTACATTTTTTGGCTAGGCTTATAAAGGCCCTAGGGCCAATAGCCTAGTACCTACCTATGAACCTATGACACCATTTCATGTTCACCCAATCAGTATTGTGACACCATTTCATGTTCACCCAAATCAGTATTATGACACCATTTCATGTTCACCCAGTCAGTATTGTGATCTACATCAATACCTTGTCAGTGATGATGAGTAGCTGTATTAAAATGAAGCTACTCACCTGGGTCTGTAACTGCAGAGGAAGGCATGGTGAAAACCCTTGCTGCAGACTTTCCCATCTCCTTCCCTAGGAGAACAGAGTTGCATGCATATAGGCGGAGTCTAATGAAAAACAGTAGCAAAACATCTAAATGTTTTCTGCTGATTTTTGCATAAAGCTATTTCATTTTTTAAACATATTGCTCATGAACCCTTTTCCTCTAGCACAATGCATATATAAAGCACACACGCTAATGAGACCGACCACCTGATCACTCATCCATAAATACTAAAGCCCTCACCCCTACATAGAACTATTCCCAGTTACCTCACTTCCTTTTCTTCCCTCCTTACATCCTGTCTGGCTAGCTAACAGCTTTGTCATTGTTGCTCTCTATTACTTGAATATTACCAAGCAGGTATCTCCATTACTCAAATTTTACCAAGCAGGTATTTGTAAGCAAAATGTCTGCCTGGCAGACTTTTATTGTAGAGTGCTATCAGTCTGTAAAGATAAAAGACAGTCTATATTGGGAACAAATTGCTCGCTTCACAAAGAATACCAGGCAAAATGGAAAAACTAACTAAATAAATAAAGGAAATTAATACGATACTGATGAGTTTGTATGAGAAATGACAAATCTGGAGATCTATACTGAGGCTTGCTGGCAGAATTCCTGATACTGAGCTTTAATAATCTAATATGATCATCTGGCATGTTAATTTAAAAAGCGAGAGGAGATGTGCCTCTTTGCTTCACAATAATAATAATTATTGGAAGAAAATGGGAAGTTTCCAAAATTTTCTATGGTAACCTGTAAAAAATGTGTGTGTGTGTGTGTGTGTGTGTGTGTGTGTGTGTGTGTGTGTGTGTGTGTGTGTGTGTGTGTGTGTGTGTGTGGTGGCATACGTGTTTGAGCATGCATTTCATAACTGAATAACTTAAAGAGTCGCTGACACCATGAAGGTGACTTTTCATATTTTTGTATGCTAACAGTTTTCTTTCATCACGTGCAAAAACTTTTGCTTAATGAAAAAAAATACCTTTTTTGTATTCTTATTGAAAATATGCAGGAACATGTGGGATGTGCACCTGTTTAGCTGAGCAGATACATATGCAGTGCATGACTGCACTGATGTCATCATGGAGTTTTGTGTTTTTTGTGTGCAAAGATTGTGATTAAAAAACAAATGTATGTATGTATATATATATATATATATATATATATATATATATATATATATATATATATATATATATATATATATATATAGATACATATAGATATTGGTACTGAGATTTATACTGAGTGAAAAATATATATAGATATAGATATAGATATTGATACCAAGATCTATATCTATATGGATACATACATATTTTGGCTCAGTGCATGTAAATGTAGTTCCAAAATCGTTTATCACAGCCTCATGAAATTTTAAGGGAATGGCACTGGGATAACTACCTAGTAAAGTTCTTTAGATTTTACTTCCAGCCTGACATGCAAAGGACCACCTACATCTTTGAGATGTTCTTCTGTATCACTGTTGTAGTATTCTACATAGAAGAGACCTCCCGCCCAGGACAGCCTGATGCACAGCCAGTATGCAAAAGCGTAAAAGAGCTTGTATGTGCAGTACATCACATTTATGCTCCCTGCACAGAACATAGGGCATAAAAGGGATGTACGGATGGAGCTACCTAGAATGTCTTTCATGCCACTGTGAACCCCTTTTTTGTCAGTTGGTCTGAATGTCTTGTTGCTGTAGTGAATATTTAGCAACACCAGGTTAAGTGTCCTGTTGTTTTTTTTTTTTTTTCACTCTCTTTTTTTTTTCTTGTACTTTATTTTACTACCCAGAATGCATGTCATTTCAAGAAGGGAAAATATCAGTGTGGGAGGCAGATCCCCATAAAGATCATCAGAAACAGTGTATTTTTTGCTTGGGTGCTTCCCATGATGAGACCTCTTATAGTATCTGTAAGGCATTTGTGCCTAAGACATTCATAAGCCATTTATCTTCCCTGGCCATTTATCTTGAAAACTAATGGCTTAAACAGTTAGCCCAGGGTACCATGGCAAACTCCTTTAACCCCGAGATACTCCCACTAGGTAAGAAGAAAGCCAAGAAGTCTCAGCCAGATTCCTTAGCTGTCCAGCCTCCACTTGACATCCCTCTCGACGCAGGTAATATCTTTGCTGTTTGTTTGGAGTCTACGTCGTATTCCTCTACCACGACCCCCATAGCAGGCCGGCATGTCTTTTCACACATCCTCTGAGACTCTGCAGGCATCTTCTCTGGATGTTGAGGGGGGACCGTGGTTGATTATTTTGGAGGGTCCTAGAGGGATTCTGCATATATTGGTCAGGGAGGAAGCTCCAGGTTCTCTTATCGAATCTCACTAAGCATTGGAACCTCTGGTATTTGCTAGGGCTGATGCCCCTTCTAGGAAAAGACAAAAACTGAAGCATGTTTCGTTAATCCTAAAGATCCTCAAAGGGAATGGCAAGAGTTTACTCAGGGCTTGTTTTCTGCCTCAGTGGCCCTAAAGCCTCCTCCAGGGGTTTTGGTACCTGCTCCTCCTTGGACCTCTACCCCTTCTAAATGACTTAGGGTACCAGATTCCTCAGATGATAATTCAGTGTCTGGTGAGGAGTCTTTGTCTCATTCTTCACAGATGCCTTTACACTTAGCTTATGGCTCTGATGAAGAGGAGTCTATAGCCTTGAGTCTCATTTTGATGATTTGTCCTTTGGGGAAACAATTGCTAGGAAGATCAAATTCTTTTAAGTAGGATTCTTCTCAAGCATCTGATATTTAGAGAAGATACTATGAGTTGCTTCAGGTGGATACTGCTAAACCATCATCAGTTCCTCCTGTGTTGGCTGCCTTGTTAGATACTTTCATTGCTGCTTCCAAGTCTCCCAATTCTCAGCCTCCTGCTCCTAAGAAACCTGATAGGTTCTATATGGTTCTTGAAGATTGTCAATTTCTATTTAAAAATGCTGATTCTGCTGTGATGTCAGTCTCTTCTAAAAAAACTTCAAAACTTTTGCCCTCTTCCAAACCTTTGCCTCCTGATAAACATAGTAGGGCAATGGAAAGAATTGGTAAAAACACTGCTGCTACTTTGGGCTTAAGGGCTATTAATTACCAGACCCACATGACCATGTATGCTCTGACCCTAATTGCTCACGCTTGTCAGGTTATTTCTTACCTCCTTAATTCTGAAGGCAAATCCTCTGCCTTATCTTCTTTAGGTACTGTTTCTCAAGTGGCTCACCACTGTATTAAATGTAGCTGTGATGCTGCTGAAGCCTCTTCTAGGGCTGTGACTTTTGGGTCCATCATGAGGCATTATTCTTGGCTTCAACTCCAGTTTCTACCTGAGGACATTAAGGCCAACTTGTTGGGACTGCTGCTGGTGACATGTTTAAGTCTCTTCAAGAGAAAGGCAAAGCCTTCCAGGACCTTAAACATATTTTTGTCTCTCCTATCCCTGCATTCCAGAGGAATTATCCTTCTAGATCTGCTTTTGTTTGCAGGCAACCCCACCAGGCGTCTAAGGCAGGAAGGGTTGGAGGTGGAGCCCCCCCTGCTAAGGCTTTTCAGATTTCTGTGGTCCAGAAGCCTCCTTTAACTGATAAGCCTGCTACTATTTCACAACTCATCCCCCTGCCTTTAGACCAGGTTCCTTTGTCCCTTTGGCTCTCCCTTTGTCTTCCAAAATGGCATCTCATCACTTCAAACTCTTGGGTTCTTTCTGTCATCCGTCAGGGTCACTTAATGGTTTGGAAATTTCTCCCACCTTTTTCTGGGATTCCCAACTTCCTCTAGAGCAGATTCCTCATTTCCCAGAGATTCTAGGGTCCCTGTTGAACCAAAGGATCATTCAACCTGTCCCCCTTCCCAAGTGGGAAGGGTTTTTTATTCCAGGATGTTCCTAGTTCCTCAAAAGCAGAGCACTCGGGGACCTATTTTGGATCTCTCCTGGATCAACACCTTTCTCAAGATCCTTTCTTTTCAGATGCTTACTCTTTAAACTCTGTTTCTTCTTTTATTATCCCAGGCTTTTCTGATGGCCTTGGATGTAAAAGATGCTTACCTTCTTATCCATATTCACCCTCTATTCAGGAAGTTTTTTATGTTTCTCTGTGTCTTCCTCTCATTTTCAGTTCTCTGCTTTGCCCTTTGGCTTCTCTACTGCCCCAAGAGTATTTACAAAATACCTAGCTCCTGTGATTGCCTTCTGCAGGCTCCAGGGCATTCACATTTTTCTTTATGTAGATGACCTGTTGCTTCAAGCGCCTTCTCCTAGTCAACTGTTACAGGATCTGCAGTTCACCATCTCTCTTTTTCAAAGTCTAGGGATTACTGTCAACTCCCTGTCAGGATCATGTGTATCTGGGATGCAGGATTCAGATGTGCCAATGTTGGCCTCTCTTTCTCTTCAAAGGGTATTGTCATTGACAGCCTCTTCTTCCTCTGAATGCCATGTCAGCCAGGGAGATTCTTCATGCCCTGGGATTCATGGCCTCTACTATTCCAATGCTTCCTTTTGCTAGACTGCATATGTGGAAGCTTCAGTGCTGCCTCAGCTCAGTTTGGCTGCAGCATTGTCACCCTCTGATTTTCAGTGCACCTCTCCCTCCCTCTCTCAAGAAGAAATTTGAGTAGTGGATTCAGCAGTTCATGCTCAACCCAGGCAGCCCTTTCAGCCTCCAGTTCCTTCTCAAGAGCTGTTCACCTATGCCTTGTACATGCGGTGTAGGGCCTCTCTTGGTCACCTGAAAGTTCAGGGTCTTTGGCCTCCCATCAGAAGTCAGACCATATCAACATCAAAGAGATGAGAGCTCTGATTCTGGCCATTCAGTCATTTCACCTCATGTTCTCTCCAGGGCTCTTAAAGTTGTACACAGACAACATTATAGTAATGTGGTATGTGAACAAGCAGGGAGGCATGAAATCTTATCTTCTCTGCAGGATAGCTCTTCAGGCTTGAGAAATGGCTGTCATTTATCAGTTAACTTTTAGGCAGTATGCATTCCTTCAGAGCACAATCTAGTGGCAGAGTCTCTGAGCAGGTCCAAAACACAGGCTCATGAATGGGTGCTTCACAGAGATGTGTTTCTGGACATTGTCCATCATTGGGGTATTCCTCATGTACACCTTTTTGCCTCCCATCTGGACAGGTAGCTTCTTCTCTTCTGTTCCAGAATACCATGCTATCTGGTATGGAAGACAAATGCCCTTTCCTTTTCTTGGAAGGGGATGTTTCTTTATGCTTTCTCTCCTCTTCCTCTACTTCCAAGAGTCCTGTAGAAGATTGACTCCCCAAATATCTTGCTATGACTCCCTTTTGGCTGAGAATGCACTGGACCCCCTCTTAATGCATCTGCCAGGGGCAATCATGACATGTTACCACACCAGTTGGATCTCCTCACACAGGACAAGAGGTTTCCTATCCATTCTCACTTATCCACAATGCAACCGACACTGTGAGTGATAGGGCTTTGATCCCTTTCAGGCACCTATTTTCTAAGGATGTGCTCAGGATTTTACAGGAGGCCAGGAAACCCTGAACCAGAAAATCTTATTTGTCCAAATGGAAAATATTTTCAGTCTGGTACCATGCTCGTAACAAGGACCCTTTTTCAGTGGGGGTCCCACTCATCATATCTTATTTGTGAGTTGCCCCAGTCTGGCTTGGCCTATTCTTCTATGAAGGCCCATTTGTCAGCCATTTCTGCTTGACCTTGATTTTGTTTTGGAAGAATTGACCCAGGGTCCTTTTGAGGCCTGCAGATTCTGCACTGTTTTGCTGCTGGCTCTTACTTCAGCTCGGAGGGTTTCTGAGCTTCAGATCTTTATGGCCACTCCTTCTCCTTTTTTGTTTTTCACAGGGACAGAGTGGTCCTTTATACTAATCCTTCTTTTATGCCCAAGGTAGTTAATAAGTTGTCCTTGAATCAGTCGGTACAACTCCCTTCCTTTTTCCCTTCTCAGTCTGCGAGGGTCCTGCATATCTTAGATTTGCACAGACAGCTCAAGTAATATTTGGATAAAACTAGGACTATCCATAGGTCTGTTCAACTTTTTGTTTCCCTTCATCCCAGGTCTTTGGGTTTGGTTGTTTCTAAGCAGACCATCTCCTCCTGGATATCTAAAGCTATTTCCTTTTGTTATTCTTTTCATGGAAAATCTGTCTACTTCTGTTAGACCTTATTCCACTAGGGCTATTGCCTCTTCTGGTGCCTTCTTCAAAGGGTTGGACACCAATTCCATCCTTGAAGCTGCTATTTTGTCTTCCATCCATATCTTTACTAAGCATTATAAGTTGGATATGGTTTCTAGGGCCAGAGCAGGTTTTGCTGAAACTATTTTATTTGGTTTGTTGAAGGCTCTTCTCAATCTTCTACCTCCCATTCTGTTTTTTGAGCTTTTTTTTTACTTTTCCTTCTATGAAGAATACTACAACAGTGAAGAGAAGAATATAAACTTTTATGGTAAGGTTTTACACAACTGTTCTTTTTCATGGAAATAAATATGCCCTCAAGTCCTTGAACAACAGGTACCACTATGATTCTGTCATAGTTCATGTGGGGTCAATGATGTAAGTTACCTCTCTGGACTATAAGAAAAGAGATATAATGCACTCTCATACTATGCATGTCAGTGATGTATGAGCCTAGCACTGAGCAGCAATCTAACTTCTCCAAGAACGATGCTGTAATATATGCAAAAACAATTGACTTTAATAACTGGGCGGCCACGGTGGTGCAGCGGTTAGTGTTGCCGCCTCACAGCAAGAGGTTCTCTGGTTCGATTCTCGGCTGGGGTGCCTTCTGTGTGGAGTCTGCATGTCCTCTCTGTGATCGCATGGGTTTCCGCTGGGTGCTCCAGTTTCCTCCCACATCCCAAAGACATGCTTTGGGTGGATTGGACACTCTAAATTGGCCCTAGGCATGCATGTGTGTGCCTTCTGTGGAAGGTTGGGCACTGGGCTGGTAACTCGACACCGTAAAACTTCACTGCCAATCATGAGCAGACAGTTGATTTGCTGTGGTGACCCCTAACCAGGAAAAGCCGAAAGAAGAAGAATTGACTTTAATAATTGGTTTAGTTTCTGATGTTATTTGAAGTGGGTCCAGTATTTGTCAGCTTGGGGGGATATGACTGACAGACCATTCTGCTTCACTAGAGATTGCCTGTATCTATCCCATGTAGACTTTCAATTACTGACAAAGACATTGCTCACTCCCAGTGTGCCTTTATTAGGCAAAGCCAATCTAATAAACCTACTCACATAACATAACAATCAAAAGCAAATATGAAGGTGTTACTGAATAATGTTAGGAGCCTAAACAAGAAACTCCACTCCCTACAAGCCCTTCGCACCCTGGAGGACATTAATGTCTGTGTAGTAACTGAGATGTGGTTTAAAATGGCAGGGAGCACTCTGGCTCTGAAGGGTTGTAATGCTTTCCCCGTATTTACAGCAGCTACTGTGAAGGGGGGTGGGGGGTGGAGGTATCTCAATCTTCATTCAGAAGAGACACACATCATGGCTGATAAAGCAGAATGATGCGCTAAAGCTGTAGCACATATTAGTTATATAACTCCAATGACACAACAAAACTGCAATGCCTATCTATAGGGATTAGAACCACTCCCTACTAAATCCTATCTATAGGGATTAGAACCACTCCCTACTAAATCCTATCTATAGGGATTAGAACCACTCCCTACTAAATCCTATCTATAGGGATTAGAACCACTCCCTACTAAATCCTATCTATAGGGATTAGAACCACTCACTACTAAATCCTATCTATAGGGATTAGAACCACTCACTATTAAATCCAATTCCATTTTCATAGCTGATTTAAACTATCCAACAATAGACAGGGAACATTAACCACCAATAGTGCACAAACAAAAAGTTTGCTGGATTTGGTCAATACAAATGCGATGGAACAATTAGTCAGAGTTCCCACTAGGGGGGAACAATATCTTGCATCTTGTCCTTACTAATATGATGGCATCTTCCACCATGCCTTGCATATCTTTGTCATTTGTTAAGTCTGACCATAAAGCCATCTCTTTCAAAATAAAATTGAAATCAGATATCACTTCCAGCCTAGATACCTTTACAAATTTCTCTAAGACAAACTATCTTCTCCTAAGTAATATATTGACAAACTTCAAATTCCCACCTAATCCAGTTAACCCCACTGAATACATGGAAACTTACGCCACCACACTATACCAGTATGTAAACGACTGCATAAATGCAACTGTACCCTGTAGGAACATATGCAAGGCAAACCCCAGAAATGATCCCAGATAGTGGAACCATAATATAAACAAGCGTTCCAAAAGAAGGAAGAAACGTTTGACCAATAAGTGGAGCAATTTTCTGAATGATTGAGCTCTCGTTACTGAAATAAGCAAGCAACTCTGGAACTTAATAAAATCCACCAAAGGCAAGGCTAAAATAGCTAACCAAGTCAAAGACAATCAAAAGGCCTTTTTCATTTATGTTCGTAATCTCAGAAGCACAATGCAGTAATGCACTGAGCTGATTGTAAACAATGATACCATCACCAAGGATGAAGATATAGCAAACCTACTGGCTGATAAATTCAGCTCTAACTTTGACCCACTCTCCCCTTCTTCTGTCCCTCAAGAAATACCTGAAACTGGCTCACCTCCCAGTTATTACATCAAGTTCTAAAAACTCTAACAAATTATAAAAATGGATGCATCTAAAATAGCATGAAGCATGATTTAGCCACAGCCCTGACAACACTGTTCAGCCTCAGTCTCCAGACTGGTTTTGTACCAAGTGAATGGAGAACAGCTACAGTTATTCTCCTGCATAAGGTAAGATCTTCCACAGAGTGAGGAAATTACAGACTCCAACGTTTGACCAGCCTCATATGCAAAGCCATGGAAAGTCATTTTATGAAACTAATCAATGAACAAGGACATAGGGAACCTCCAAATGTTAGACCAATGTCAGCCTGGATTTGTCATTTGCAGGTCATGCTTACTCAGTCTGGTGGACTTTTTTAAAAAGGTCACCAAAGCAGTAGATGAAGTTAAAAAGGTGCACACCATATACTTCAACCTGGCCAAAACTTTGGACACAATCCCCCACTCAGGCATAGTAGAAAAGCTAAATAAACTAGGAATAGCCCCCCATGTCACTCATTAGACAGCCAACTTGCTTGTAGATAGGATGCAGGAAATTAACATAGGAAACGTTGCCTCAACTGAGAGACCAGTCATCATTGAAGTCCCCAGGGTTCCATGCTGGGACCTCTCCTGTTTGGCATCTACTTCTTTGAAGTGAAAGCCAATACCAAAGGGCTTGGGGTAACTAAGTTTGTAAATGAGTGTAAGGTAGGAGCGGTTATTCTATCCCCAAATGACTTAGCCATCCTACAAGAAAGTTTGTTCTAAATAAATAACTGGCGACAAAATCATGGACTGAAACTAAATGCCAATAAATGCATTATTGTATTCTTTGGGAAGTCATCAATCCCTGGGAACTTCCACATACACACATACCCCTAAAAGTTGATCCAATTGTTCAGGATTTAAGAACTTATGTAGACAGTGACCTAACAACCTGATCAACATGTCTCCATTGTCATAAGGAAATCTTGCTATATTGGACAGATTATAAACAAAGGAGATGTGTCTAGCTCTGTGGATGTCATTGTCCCTTTTACTTAGCCCTCATTAGGCCAGTCATTGAGTATAATATGCAATTTGGCATGGATCTGTCAAAACGCATGCAACAACTGGAACTTCCATCTAGATACCTTACTAAAAGAATACATGGCCTAAACAATATGTTCTACATGGACTGACTCAAAGTCTTGTGACTATGCTCGGTGTCCTACAAACTGCAAAGAGGTGACCTGTGTCTGGAATACAAGGCATCCTCCGACTCAATACTGATGAACCTAATGTACATCAGTAAGTCAGATGGAATCAAAAATACTCAGTCTAAGGAGCTGAATATCTTCTGCAGCATCAACACACCAGTTTGGAGTGACAAGTATAGCTCTGGAAAAGACTCTCCAGACACATAAAACAATGCTCATCTTTTTAGGCCTGAAGTCCCTACAATGCATATATAGATATGTTTTAGATTTTTGGATAGCTTTTATAACTGGTGCCCTGCAGATAACTTTAATATATGCTTTTATTTTTAACTCACTGTTTACATACATAGTAGTTTATGGGGTTCCCTATTATATGATCGAAGATGCATTCTTTCAAATGCGTCTTGATCGAACTTGAAAGCAAGAAACAGCAAAATACCGAAATGGCATATAAGCAAATTCTTTCCCTGGGAAAGAAATTGCTTGGCTGCCTTCATTATTTTGCCATTTTTGCCACTGTAGTGCGATCTCAAAGTTAATATATTTAGGTAGGGGGGTGTGGGGAGGCACTTTATGTAATGTTTTAAAGTTGTTTTTTTTTTCTTTTTTGAAACAGCGATTTATTTCCCAAGGAAAATAAATTGCGCTGTTCTAAGTGTTCGGGATTGTAAGCTTTCACTTAATGGGGTCGATAAATCAGCGTTCGCTTTTTTAAACGTTCACTGATTTAATATAGGCCCGTTTATGAAATTCAAATGGATATTTTGGCCTGAATTTTATGCTACTCAAATATATCAGCCTCTCCAAATTGCTTTGACATAAATAAAAACATAAAAACAAGATAAACAGCTAGTCAGATTTTATACAGCACATTGTATGAATTACTAACTCAGGATAATCAAGCAGCATAATCACAAATGTGTAAGTGTCTTCATAACAAGTAAGCTACATATTTTGCTGTAAAAGTAAAGCTGCAGAAAATATAACTTTTACAGACAAATTATTACTATTACTTTCATAAGAATACGGTAATTATTTGATTCAATTGTATTTATGGATATACTTGTTTTGAACTCAATAGTAAAACAGGAATACCTAAATGGTTTTAGTATTGTTTGTGGTATCTGGCAATTTACAACAATTTTACTACAATCATTTGAAATGTTCTAACAATTTTCTCAGAAATATGTGTCATATGCACAAAAATGCACTAAGTTGATAACTTTATGTTTAAAGCTACATCGACTGCTTTACCTTCATGTAATTTGTGTTACTGCCTAACATTTTAAATGTAGGAGGGGACTGGAGTAAGTCTTTATTCAGGAGTAATAGGTATGCATTTTACTAATAGATACTAATAAATATGAATCTAAGACATATCCCATCCCACACATGGATTC
This sequence comes from Protopterus annectens, assembly GCF_019279795.1. Classification (NCBI taxonomy): domain Eukaryota; kingdom Metazoa; phylum Chordata; order Ceratodontiformes; family Protopteridae; genus Protopterus; species Protopterus annectens. Next base: position 1,713,037,915 of record NC_056725.1, read on the forward strand.
CTCCAATAGAAACTTAGCATAATGTATTTTGCACTGCCAATGTGAAATGTAAGATATGCAGACATGCAGACATGTGCATACATCGCTGTCTTCTGTCCCCCTGTAATTTGCCCTATAAATGTGATGGCTCTTACATATGTTTTCTATCAAGAAGTTTATTTACATGTTTACCACAATGACATCATACTAACAGAGGTCTCATTTATGAGTTCATGCTCTTATATGTGTACTGATTTGGGTTAGCACAACTCTGATTAATATCGCATGAGTGGGGTTATCTAAGTACCATGGGTGAGCACTTTCACAAACCAACTGATGAAACCAGCTTTACTGAAGAAACAGGTTTGGGCTGTTATCCTTGTCTCTGAATGTGAAATACCTTCCACTTCCATTCCTTTAGTGGTTTGGTTTTGTGTTCTGGGATATTTATAACAGTGCAGCAGGAAAGGGAACTATCAGAGCTATGTTCACCACTTTGACCGGATTTTACATTTTGACTTGGTGCTGTGCTTGGTCCAGTATTTGAATATAGGTTCATAGGTGTTTACTAGGCTAATGACCACAAGGGCCTTTTTAAGCCTAGCCATGCATATCTGGAAAGAATAAAAGTATTCCAGGGATTTGGATACAGTAATCATGGGCTCACCTATAATAAGGAAGACACTTCCTTACTGTGGTTTTGGATACACACTGGGAAGCCTTGGCTAGCACAGTTTTGTCATTTTCCAGTAGAAAACATAGTGGCAGGTTCTTTGGACTTGTGTTAATTCATCAAACTAATGGTGCCAAGAAGATCTGAGCAGCAATCTAGAATTCTAAATATCTGAAAGCTTAGAAACTCAAGCTAATGGTCTGTCCTAGACTGTGTACTGAAGGTAGGTCTGGAAGATACTTTATTTCTGAAAAAAGTGGGTATTTAGCATACTGCCATGTGTTATTTATTGATTGTTTGGTATTCAACTACAGAAATCTCTTACTGAAGTCAAAAACTTCTCAGCATGCTTCTATTATGTATCTAAATGTCAGGACATTGTTCAAACCTTGGACAGACTGGATTCAGATTTACAAAAAAAACCCCTCAAAAATGTATAAGAGATCTGAATAATTATGCCATTGATAGTTAATTAATTTCAAAATGAAATGTACTGTCACCTTTGCTGATGACCAGCACCTCACTTTCTAGAGGAAAACAAGAAAGAACTAAAAGAGAGAGATTATTTTCTCAATATCTGTTTTGAGATGTTTCATCTCTTCCCTATTTGTTATCAGTAGAGCTGATAATATTTCCTTAACCCTGGATATAGCTGTAGACTCCAGTGATGAACCATATATTTATAAATATTCCAGTAACTTAAGACCTTCACTTCAAAAATCTCTGTTTAAGTCAGAATATAAAAAAAATGACATAGATCACATTAAAATTCACAGAGGCATTCCAACAACTGCTTACTGCGAAAATTTAAAGTGTTGATAAATATGATGACTTGTTTTATAATATTTCAGATTGGTTTCTGATTACTGAGCAGGTTGCTCTTTTGATTAAAGGTTTAAGTTTTACAGCATCTTATTTTACTGAGAAATTCCTTTTTTCCCCTCATCTTCCTTAGTTTCTTCCCCCTTCATCTCTGAATTTCCTCTCATTCCTCCCTTTGGTCTCATCTCTCTTCCCTTAGTTTTACTTCACAACTCTAAATATTGTACATCTATGTTAACCACCTATTCCTATATGTACAAATTTCTACAGGTAAGTTATTGCTTAGATATCTAGGGACCCACTCTTCCTACATTACTGGCTATATTACAATGAACCAGTTTTTCTTGATACATTTACATTTTCTCAGCTGCAGTAGCAGAACAGCTCCAGCTGTTTGTGGAGCTCGCTACTGCAGGCAGTCTGATTTCCCACCATATACTACCTGCAGCAAGCCATCTTATAGGTGAAGCTTTTGCTTTATTTAAAGCAGCCATACAATTCTGTTGGCTACTCTGTTGCTTCAGTGCTGCAGACTTTGGCAATTATGACTGAGAAAAGCTATTGTGTTGAAAACCCAATTCCCCTTAGTGATCAGGTATCTCCGGTATATTTGGAATGGGAATCGTCCACTTAACGTTATCATATTCTGAACAAGGACTGGCTGAGCCCTTGGTTTTGGACACAGGTATGGGACAGCTGCTCAACATAGTGTATTATCCCACTCTCATATCCTTTTGTCATCATACAGCAGGAAAACATATATCTAATAACAAACGTACAAAGAAAATGGAGAAGATAAATTAAAAAATAAATAGATAACTTAGTTTTTTTTAAATAGGATGTGAAAAAACTATGGACAAAATGTGAAAAAGCATGCAAAGAAATTGCTTATGTTGAAGTTTAGTGAGAGATCTTCAAAATGCCAATACTGAAAATATAAAACCATGAATAGATACTAAGTCAGAGATTTCAATTTCTCAGATTATGCCATGAACTGCAAAACAGACCAGTGTCCGAGTCAATACATACAAACTGCAAATATGTTTCTGCCATATCAGAAAATGTGCCCTCTATAAAAACACACCAGTGTCTTTACAATGACCACTAAAATCTGCTAACCAATTGCAATATTCTGTACATAATTTTCATAGGTTCATAGGATGATACTAGGCTATTGGCCCAGAGGCCCTTATAAGCCTAGCTAAGAATTTCACCCATGTTCCCACAAAGTCAGCACCTGTTTCTCCTGTCCATCAGGGACACAGGTAGGATCCCAGGGGTGTATTTTCTATTTCCCATCCAGGCATCCAGGTTCCTCTTAAAGACGGCTGGAGAGGTACTCTGTTTGACATGAAGAGGGAGTCTATTCCACAGACAGGGGAGTCTTTGGGATGCAAATCTATCCCGCCAATAAGTTCTATTAATGTCACAGACCAGGTTGACACCTTTGTGCGGGTTGCATGAGTGGAGTTTGACTTACTGATATACAGCAACTCCATCAAGGCTGGGTCTGAGATGGTCTTGTATGCCAGACACAGGTCACCTCTGAGCAGTCTGTATGACACTGAGTAGAGGGACAGGGCTTTTAACCTATCTGTATAGGATGAATGCTTGAGACCCTGGATTTTCCTGGTCAGGAACCTCTGTGGCCTCTCCAGCTGCTACAGGTGCTTGGCAAGGTACATGCTGAAGGGGGCATTGTACTTGATAACGGGACTGATAAGGGAGGAGTACAGGGATGTTCTGACCTCTTTGTTCCTGGATGAAGTACCCTTACTTATGAGGTGGGCCATGTAGAAAGCCTTCTGTACAATGGAGGCAACACGGTGATCAAAAGTCAGGTAAGGTTGCTATCACCTTGGGTGCCCTGATTGCATGCTTAGTACATTGTTATTAATATGATAATTAGTGGGGATGCCATTTTCCCCAAAGTGGATAATGATATATTTCTTGACATTCATAGTTGACTTCTAACAATTACAAATTCTGCAGTTATGATAAACATCTGATGAAATAAAAAATACAACAAGAATAAAGTGAGGAAAATTAACACACAAAAATGATTAATGACAAACATCAAATTCTAAAATGAAAGAACCAATAAAATGAAATAAAATGAAATGAAAGTAATATGGACAAAATATTGAAAACATACCCCCCCCCAAAAAAAAAAGCAGAAAGAAAAACAGCAGTAGAAAAATGGAAGAGCATAATGATACATAAAACAGAAAAAAATGAACAAAAGAAAACAAAGCATAAACACCATGACTGAGCTAAACCTTCAGGGGATTCATAAGCATTAGTCCTGTAAGTGACCTTTGTGTACAGGATATGCACTGGCACTGACTTACACCTAGCTTGCTCTCACTACCATGTATATTACTCACTCAGTCTCCTCTCTTACTCCTCTACCTTCCCCTTCCATCCCATTAGCCCTCCTAGCTTGTTCCACCTTCATGTGGAGCTTCTGCTTTATATCTGCTTGAGTTTGGTGCAATATTTGTATATAAGATTTAGGTATATGAGTTTAGAACAGTATCTGTTTGAGCTTAGTACTATCTGTATATACATCCTACCTTTATTCCTATCCTTTAACTAGATATTGTATGTTCATTACTATGTTTCATATTGTATGTATAGCTAATGTTTGCTGCAGTATGTATTATTTGCTATTGTATATATATTCAATTATTCTTCATGTACTCTGCTCCTCATTTATTGTTATGTGAAGCTTTTTTCCACGGGTCTCCACTGAAAAAGGAAACAAATGTAAATAAATGAACACAATTCATAGTCTAAAGGCACACTGTGTTTCATTGCTTACTAAGTTTATTGAATCTTGCCCAGTGTCTGTCAGTGTTTACAGCATGTCAACAGATTGAGACATTCAGAGTCCAGTATTTTCCACTTATTGTATCATGTACCATTTTTGGTATATTGGCCACTATCAACTGACAGTCTGACTAATGATATGTACAGGCTATTACCTTTATTCACCGAAATGAGATGGTGAATGCATTATCAAACAAATAATATATGTGTGTGCGTGTGTGTATATATATATATATATATATATATATATATATATATATATATATATATTTTTTTTTTTTTTTTATTTTACATTTGTTAATCAGGAAAGTCCAACTTGGAACAAAGCCAATTTTCAGTGGATGCTTGGGGAGAAATGCTCCAGATGCATGTTTTTGTAATGTGGGAGGAAACACACACAAACACAGGGAAAACATGCAAACTCCACACAAAAGGCACCCCAGCCAAGAATCAAACCAGACAGCCTCACTGTGCCATCCATGAGAAAGAGAGAAGAGGGAGAGAGAGAGATAAAACTAATGTGTGGGTATATATATATATATATATATATATATATATATATATATATATATATTTTGCTGAATTAAACAACAGTGAATTGCTACTAATTTGAAACAAAAACTGAAATTTATAATGTTGAACACAAAACCGAACTACGAAGTGGGAATGTTCGAATTTGACATAATTCGAACATTCACCCCACGCCACCCACACTCCCTGCTACTTAAATATACAAACTCCGGGATCTCACTATAATGAGGGAAAGGATACATTTCTCAATCCCCACTACAGTGCAATCTGCTTCACAATGTCGAATGTTGCAACAGCGAATGCTGTATTGCATTCTCTGTTGTAAGGTTTGACATTGTGGCATTCATTTTTTCATTGTGCAAAATTGCACTTTCGCACAAATGTAAATCACACAAAGTGCAATCGACAAAATGATGTACAGCCATATAGATATGTGTGTGTGTGTGTGTGTGTGTGTGTGTGTGTGTGTGTGTGTGTGTGTGTGTGTGTGTGTACATGTCAGCTGTTTTGCAGAATCCCATTATCCCATTTACCATCTAAAAGACACAGTATTCAAACATGGTAGATATGAATCATACAGAATGTCTGCCACAGACAACTAAAATGTGCACAGTAAGCACTCCCTGTATACCCTGACGAGTGTACCTTCCTTCCTATCTAGCAGGTCTGATGGGCATATTTGTAGATGGTTTCTGTGGCTGTCAGCATCAATACTGAACATAAACAGAATGGCATCTAATCTCCCAGAAGAACTCCTTACAAATGAGTAATATGTAAAATGGCAGCATACATGCACATTTGTCAGATTCAGATGCCAGTGTTAGTGTGATGCCATGGCAAGGGATGGAGAGGGGGACATGAATTTGGGGTGGGGGAGCTGCACACACAACTCCTGCACATATTATATACCTGTACATTAAACTGATCATAGACAGTATCCATTGCTGCAGTACTGGTGACTTGCCAGCTGTGCTGTATTATATCCTGCACATAACACTATGTCTAGTACACATTATATGAACTTTGCAACACACTTGTAAGTGCTGCACTAAAATAGTGTTCCTACCCACACATTACTGTGCCACAGACATGGCCAGGACAGATGGATAAAGCTTTCAGGGACCCTGTCCATGCCTGTAGTGCAAGGTTTGTCTTCATATATAATGCAAGTAATGGGATATGATGCTGGGATACATTTACTGGTGGGTACATGCTGCTGTCAGTGTCTAAGAGATGAGCATGTATCTGCTTGAGATGGATCACTGGACTACACAATGACCAACTTCGAGATGTGTGATTAGATCTCTTGGTAAAAACATAAGTTTCCAGATGTCTTTATTTAACACGTGTTGCAACTGCTCAGCTATGTAAGGCTGAGAAGCACACTGCAAAGAAATGAGCTCCACCTAAAGCACCTCCATATCTGTCCAAGAAGTCTAGGACACACCCAGGACTGGATACAGAACTAGATGATCTAGGCAGCTGCATAGGGCATGGTGCTGGCTGTAGGCTCTTTCCAGGCCATGCAAAATTAATTCAAAGAAAAATCCAAACCAGTTTAGCCATGCAACAAAGTCTAAACCAATTTTCTGGCAGATTTCCTTTAAAAAGGATGATTTTCTGCTTTTGTATGTAACAGCATCTCTTTCATCAGCTGAGCATGCAACAATGTCAACAGAATCTCTTTGAACCAGTGGGTTGGTGCTGTGCAGTGCTTTATAACACACTGCCCTTGAAATGAATGGAGCACTTTTTCAAATGAAAGTCAAGAGGGTTAAATGTCTTTCTTTCAATGAAGTGGAGTTGGATTATTAATGCAACCAATTACAATTGAAAGGAAACTTCATTAACACAACAAGATGTGAGTTTGTAATGGAGAGGGAGGTTTCATTTTTTTTAGAAAAAGTTGAAGTAGTTGAGTTTGTGTATGTGTCTGTGCATGGGTGTGTGTGTGTGTGTGTGTGTGTGTGTGTGTGTGTGTGTGTGTGTGTGTGTGTGTGTGTGTGTGTGTGTTTGTGTAAAATGTCCCAGTTAAGAGGCACTGTCTAGTTAAGTGACTTACTCAGAGTCACACATAGTGTCAAACCCAGTAAATTATCTATGAAAGGCAAGAGCCTTAATCTTCCTCATCAACTACCAGACCTCCATTAACTTTCTTTTTTCTTTGGTAAATCACTGAATATTATAGTCAGTAAATGTCAGCCATAAGAGTTTCATAGCTTTTGTGGTTTACAAAATGCATGTAGCTGCAAAACCTGTTTTTCTATTAACTTTTTTAAATGATTTAGTGTAGTCTGTATGCATGTGTCTCCAGTTTTGCAGCATTTGTGATCTTGCCTCATATTTATCCCGCTGTCCTTGAACAAGTCAATTAACCACACTATTCTTTGGGGCAACTAGAAATTTGGGCTAGATTCTTCAATGATCCTCTGGACTGCATGTTTGGTAGGTACAGATAAAGTACAATAAATAGACTACCTATGTACCAGAGTAGGTATGGTGCTGAGGAAAACAACTAGTAAACAGAAGCATCACCATATGAGCAACGTTGTGTTGAATGCTGACAATGTGTTTATAAACTTGACAGCATGAAGTCTATACATGTAATATTAATATTTTAACTATGAATACATTTTCATTTAGCTTGTTTTTTGTTGGCACACAGGTTTAAAACTGCACAGCGTTTGGGCTACAATAGTTTGTCTAAGACTTAGTGCAGCCAAGCAAGACTATGAGCTGTTAAAGAGCTACTTTCTGTAGTACAGGGCTTGATTCCCTCGGCCTTTATTTGTCTTCTGTGTGACTCTGACAAGTTACTTCAGCAGATAGTACTCCTGGGATGATCCTGAAAAGGAACACTCATGTCCAGTGGGCTGTCCCAGGTTAATAGCAAATGCATTACACATTTGTAGTTTGAATTCCTGCACCCTTCACATAGGGGCTAATTAGTACTTCACTATATGCTATATGAGTGTGCATCCCAGGATGTCTCTTGTAGTTCAATGGGTTGCCAGATGCATTTTCACTAAATGTGAGTTTCAAGGGAAGAGAAGTTTACTGTTTCTCATGCAAAGTCTGTTTTCCATGTGGGTGTGCTTTGCTTTGTTTAGTAAATGGCTGACAAATCTTTTTTGTAAAATTTGAAAAGTTTTGAATGAAATCCAAATCTCTGTGATAATTGTAAAGAAGAAAATAATATATATTTACTGGTTCGACCAGTGTTTATGGTAACTGAGGAGAAACAGACAAGTAATGGGATACTGGTATGGCTGGTGGGGGGCTGATTTATTACCCTGCATAGGGCTCCATTTGTCAACAGTCTGGATTTGTAGACGCTGGAGGTGTATGCTAAAACAACACAGCATTATCATCTATTCAAGTAGGTTAGACCTGTTCTGAGTGATGTCTGATGGGATAGCTATTCTTGATGACAGAGAAGACATAGGGAGGTCAAAAATGAGATGTAGGTCTCTTGCAAGCATGTGCCCTCCTCCAATAAATAAATAAACAAATAAATAAATAAACAAATAAATAAATAAATAACAGTATGTTGTATGCAGCAATATTTCTGATTTTTGTATGATTGAAGAATTCTTAAGAAAAAGCTGCTGTTGCATGCATATTGTCCTTGTTTTGCTTTATTCATTGCACTAAAGAATGAATTACTTCATTGATAGTCATAGGTTGTGTAATATGATATGTTTTACTAATGTGTTTTGCAGTATCTTCCTTTCAGCCTCAAGCAACTGCAAAGGGGCTGACATTTGTCAAGTCATATAGTCTGCATCATTTGAAGTGACGTTCAGAACCATATGGTCTTCAGTATCTGTTATGTAGTCATCACTGCATATTATCATGATACAGTCTTCTCAGCAAGATTGGA
>NC_056725.1:1713051634-1713101634 GCF_019279795.1 Protopterus annectens
AGTCTGAAGCTCAAATTTCTGTAATTACTTAGTGGCTTCAATACTAAATGACTTGCCAGAAAACCACAAATAGTTTGAGGAACAGACCAAAAATATAACTTAATTCTGGACATTCTGTCAAAATCAACTGAGAGGTATGATCTATATATATATATATATATATATATATATATATATATATATATATATATATATATATATATATATATATATATATATATATATATTGATAGATAGATACACTGACACACACATGTTTATAAATAAACATACAAACATATATTTACACACACACACACACACACACACACACACACACACACACACACACACACACATATTTAAATATGCTTATTTTATCTATATATATATATATATATATATAGAGAGAGAGAGAGAGATTAGGGGCAGGGGAGGAGATAGAATTCGGGTTAGCACCACTTTACACATTTATACTAACTCTAATCCCAAACCCAGCCCTAACATTGGCCCTTACCCCAATCCTACACATTATGTTACTAGAAGTCCTTTCCACTAACAGTATCACTACATAAGACAAAAGGATGTAGAACACCACAATAACAAGTAGGCACAACACTACATCTCTCCCCTTACCTAGTCCTTACTCTGACCCTAACTTATAAACATTTGCATGTATGCACTAACCACTATTTTGTGATGTGCATCTTTATAACCGCCATATTTTAGTCAAATATCTTTTCTGCATATTCATACTTTTCTACAATGTATAAAACTAAGCATGTAATTGAAAGTGTAAACTGAAGAGGTGAGTAAAATTAAAACTTTAGCAAAACAAGGTGAACATGAAGAAAACATGCAAAATAATACTGTCAACATGGAGAGTCATGAAATGTTCAAAATGGTAGACAGGAAATGTTGATATTGTTATAAGCACACGTAGAAGAAACACATTCAATTGCATTACATTTTTTGACAAAGAAGTGACAAAATCAATTTACAAAAATTAGTAAAAATCAAAATAACAGCATTTTTCAGATAATGCATATTGTTTGGACTAAAACTGGCTGAAATGTTTATTGGAACTAAAAATGCAAAAACACTAGGCAGTACAAGTTTTCACAAAACTATGCTACACTGATGGTAATTAAATTGAAAAACATATTATAATGTTTAAAAGTATTAAACTGATTCAATTTACTGGGAATGAAAGGAATATTTTAACAGACTCAGCATTTAAAAGACTAAGATCTTAAGAAAATATATATAATTCAGTTTGATCTTTATTACTGGCATATAAATAAAAGAAAAAAGAAACATACAGTTTTCTTTCAAGCTGTGTGTTTGAATAAGACTGTTACTCGATCAAATGTGTTAAGTAGTTTGTATGTGAGAGCATGGTGTGGTAAAACTTATACACAGTGTACAAGCACAGAACGATGTGCATGTTTGTTAGAATACCAGGTTTTCCAGCATGGATGTTTCTATGATAGCTGAAAAGTCATATAGCAAGCAGAATTCCAGTCAGAATAACAAAGTAGCTCAGTTCATATGGTTCTAATAATAGAACAAATTTAACACAGTAAACTGAAGGAGTTTCTCAAGAAAATGGAGTGAGTGAATGAAGAAAATATCTTTTGCAGAAGTATGCAAAACTTCTCTGGTATAATTTGTTTCCTAAGAAACTGCAACAAGAAATCTACAGATGAAATATCTGTAATTCATTCAAGCAGGAGAATAAGCAATAGTTTTAAAGGAGAGAACAGAGAATGAACTTAAAATGGAAAGTTTGGGCATGATTTTGTAGTAGGCAGAATGCAATGAATGGATTAGCAATACGGTCACTGTCAGGAAACTGGACAAGTGTAGATTCTGTATAGACACACACAGTTTGAATAAAGTAGATAAACACAAACATTATCTATTGATATCTGTTAAAAAGGCTGTATCCACTAGGCCTATTGTAAAATACTTTTCAGTGTTGGTGCTAACCCATACTTCAGACAGCTCCATATCCATATGTCTAACTCTTCACACACTACCCGCTCAGAAGGCCTGAATCTAATATGCGACATCAACAAAACCTGATGGAGAGACAAGTTTGTCTCCCAGAGGCTGCCCCGTCTCTGGAATAGACTTCCCATACATGTCAAACAGAGCACCTCGCTGTCTCTCTTCAAGCACAACATTGATGAGTGAATGGGTAACCACAAATTTGTCCCAGGAGTTTGACGTGTCTCCCTAATTGACAGGAGTGAGAGGTGCTGGCTAACGTTTCTTTTTGAGGATAAACTCTTGGCTAGGCTTGTAAGGGCCTGAGGGCCATTAGCCTAGTAACCTCCTATGACCTTATGATCCTATGATCAAGTTAAATGGGGAAATCTCAAGGTTTTTTTATGGTCAGTGAACGTTTGGGGAGATTTTGCTTACACAGACCAGTCCTTCTCATTTTCCTCGGTGCCTGAGATAATGCAAAGAGTCACTGCACAGATTGCGGAAGGACTGAATGTTGTATTCACTATTATTGATATTCTTAACTGGAGTCAAACAGAGCAAGAACCTGACTCTCAAGAATGATCAAGCTGCTATATAGACTGAAAGACTATAATCTGAACCTAACCCTGTCCCTGCCCCTAAACCTAACCCTATACCTTATGTTATAAAAGCACTTTCTTCAACACAAGACAGCTCAGGCACATACTATATACAAATGCACACCTAGGAATGTGCAGGTGCTACAGTATTAAAGAGTACAGGTGCCAGCTGCAACAGTGGTTAAACAAAAGTTGCAGTTTCACGTGTAATATTTATACAGCATTAGCTGTATTTGATCTTCTAAACAAATATTAGAGCAGCAGTGTAATATGTATAATGTACATTGAAAACAGGCACAAGTTATGGTAAAGATATATAAGAATAGTACGTTTGATAGTAAACTTGTGTTTTATTTTCTAAATATAAGCAGAATGCAATTATACAGAAAGTGCCCAATAACAATGGACAACAGATTATAGATAGAGGATAAATATCTGATCAGAAGATGACAGTTATACATATGGTACAGATGTTTACTAGAGGATTTTTGACAAAACTTCAAAAGAAAATCAGACGAAGACTAATTCAGCTAGTATAACATTCATTAAACTGAACGGAAAGAACAGGCAGCAGAAATATATGCATATGGTGAAGGAGGCAGTGTTGCAGAAGAGAGTGCAGGAAGCAAGAATGTGCAGAGAGAAGAATAGAGTTTACCACCTTTTCAGGTTTCCAAAGTGGAATATTGTTTATGGAAACAACATTTTGCAGGACAAAGCATAACCACAAAGTACACTTTGCTGCTAAAATAAGTAAAAAAAAGTTCACTGTTGTAGAATTTGAGCATTTTTAGTTATTCCATATCATGTTAGAGTGTTTCAGACACAAAGCATTAATTTTATGCAACTACTAGAGGACATTTAGGAAATATTTTTATTCCTCAGGTCTTGGGACATTTGCCATTTCTTTGTATTTTTCACAGGACACAACTACCTAAATAGGGACTGTTCTACATAAAAAACAGAAAGGTGGTAACCCTAAGGAGGATTTTGGAATTACAAAGACTATGATAATGGGAAGAAGAGAGGTTGTTGACATTGACAAGATAAGAATTGTGTGAACGCAGAAGGAAAATTGTAATAAATTATGCCAGCATTTCTCAAATGGTGAAGCCATCTTCCCTGGGATGGCCAGCAATACTTTAGTAGTTGCCCATGCAAGCCTGAAAATGCTTTGTATGTAAAACTCTTAATATTTTATACTTTTATGTGGGATAAGAGGGATGATAGTCAATGAATATGTGTATTTGAATGCAAATCATAAGTAAAAACAATACCTCTACTCTGTGGTATAGAGGGATAAAAACTTGATTATGACAAGTATGACCTTAATTCCAGTAGTGGCCTAGGTACTGGAAAAGTCTTGTGGGTGAAGGCAGCAGTGAGTTGCCAATGCCTGTTAGTCATACTAAGGAGAGGAAATCATGTGTTTTGGTTAGCTGATTGCTCCTGTCTGAACAGGGGCTCACATGCCACATGTGGATATAGACTGGGGGATGTGGGCTTGATGTTCTAACCTCCAGTCTGCGTGGGAGGATGCACTTGATTGGAGAAGGCATAGGAGGTCCCTGCAGTCATGACGGTGCTCATATCAGCCACTAGTGGCTTGGGTTATGGCTACTGTAACACTTACATAACTTCTGGACAGTATAATGCAGGCTGTTGATTGGGTGGGAGGAATGTGATATAGTTTGTAACCTGGGGAAATTGGCATAGTTGCCATAGGACCTTAATATGAGAGCTAATTGAAACTGTACTGGGCGATAGAATGAGGGTCCTCTCCACTGCAGCAAACAAATAAAAGTAAGTGGTCCAGCAGAGGCAAAAAACACTTTCATGGCTGCCTGAATGATAGCTTCCTTGGATGGCTTTTACCTCTGCTCTGGAGATTCTTAGCTGAGGGAACAAATGATCTCAAGTTTAATTGGAGGAGGCAGGCACAAGGACAAGCAGAACCAAGGAAAAATTAAAAACTCATGTACTAAGCCAAATACTGGTTATTTCCCTACTCTGTGCATGTACATAGGAGGTTGATCTGCTCTGCACAGTGTAATATTTCCCTTAGAATTAAATATATTTTAAACTGACTTTGTTAAGGAACATAGGCAGTATAATAATGTGTGTATACTGAGTGGAAATCCATCACTGGCATTTATTTTATTTTTCAGGCACAACCTGGGGAAAGTAATTTTGAGTAAGTACTGTATACATGTAAAAAAAAAAAGTATAAAATGGTTATCAATGGGAAAACAATGTTAAAACCTTGTTAGGAGGAATAAAAGAAAAAAATACTGTTAAGTAAGGTATACACATATACCTGGAAAGTTCAACTGTTGTAACTATATAAATAAACCCACTACATTTCTTTATCATACTATTGGTAAAAAATTATTTCTAGGGGTATGCTTAAAGTGCTATTTCTTATATAGTCTATAAGGCAACTTGTTGGAGATCTGAATCCTTTTACACTGGAAAAGTAAATAGAAAGCTTTGCGTAAGGATTTATGAGCATAACTATGCAATAAGAATGAAACACAGATGATACACTATAGAAACACTCTGTAACATATATTGTGTTTATAGAATTTGTCCTTCAGGCTTTGGATATCATTATTCCATCATGTGGATCAATCATTTAGGCAGCAAGGAATGTCACTAGCCCCTTACAACTGAAACCAATAATACCTCTTGCCTGAGTAAAAGCATTGGCCTTAAATCACCATTGAAGAAGAACATTTCAAGACAAACTATTAAGGTGTCATCAATTCCTATGGTAGAATGAGGCAGAAAACTAATTATGTAGCTTGATTTGATTAAGGACTTCATAATCTGAAACACCACCAATGTATGTTTTATAGTTTTCAAAAATGTTATGTAAATACTGTTATGTAAATACTGTATCTTAAACTTAACTGCTTGCTTAGTTATGTTAACTACAGTAATTACTGTCTTTTTTATCTAAATTGCTGACCTTGGAGCTTTTCTCCCTGGGCCTTCACTGAAAATGGACATGTATCCAGTTAGACTATCCCGGTCAACAAATGTAAAATAAATAAATAAAAATTTAGGGAGTTCTAAGCATTCTGTTTTAGTGTTTTTTTTTTTGTTGTTCTGTATGATTTTACTTATTTAGTTTTAGCTGTTTTATTATAGTTTGAAGGCAAAAGAAATGTTTACACACAATCCAAGGACAGAAGCAAAATAATAATAACTACATAAATAAATAAATAGATAAAACAATAAACATATGGGTACAGCAAGACACAGTTATACAACATGAGCTGTGAAGCAGGGATTTTGTCCTTGAACACTACTATCAATATGTTACCTGCGGAAACATCAGAAAGCAGAGGTTTTCACTCAAACTGAGTATCTTGTAGTTAAAACTTGAGACAATATGTGGGCCAAGCAACATTAAATGTTAATTACTCAGGTACAGAATGCTGCACGCCATGTGGTACATCTTCTAGAAAGCTCAGTATGAATATATTAGCTTAGGAAATTATTCACAGTGCTTGTATTGATCATGCACTAGCTTGATAAACACCCATATGTCATATGGTGACTGAAGTCAGGAAATACATTTGTAGTGGTGGTAGCATATATTTGTTTTCAAAAATATATGTGTTGGGAAAGCAGAATTACAATTATTTTTTACAAACTCAGCCAGTTTTAACTAGCTGGGCTTCTCTTCATGCAATTGCATTTAGCAAACAATAGGAAGCTTTGGGCTGAAAATGTATTAATTTGCTTATTTATTATTTGGATTTGTTAACTGATGTTGAATTAATCTTCTTTCTAGCAAATGAATAAATGAGAAGTCTGAAAAGATGCAATGTGCCACATGTTTGTATATCACTGAAGCACAAAAGCAATTTAACCCAATTTACTTGAAGTGGAGAAAGACAAAATATCATCAGTTTGAAAGAAGCTCATTAACTACTGTGAGCCTAAAAAGAATGTGGGAGTTGTTCAACAATTGCTCTTAGCAAAGGCAAATTGTCCTACAGAGAGTATATATAGGTTCATAGGTAGGTACTAGGCTATCGGCCCAAGGGCCTACGTAAGCCTAGCCAACAAGGTTCCCTGGCGTACGCCACCCAAGAAAGTTATTTTCCTGTGCCCCTGTCAAGCAGAGCCATAGAGGTGATCCCGGGGTGTATTTTCTATTTCCCATCCAGTCATCAAGATTTTTCTTGAAGAGTGCTAATGAAGAACTTTGCTTGACATAGATGGGTAGCCTGTTCCAGAGTATGGGAAGTTTCTGGGACAGGAATCTATCCCTCCATCATGTTCTGTTTATTGTGGTGACAAGGTTTAGGTCCCTAGAGCATGTGGACTGGGATTTCTTTAGGTGTAGCATGTCCAACAGCTCTGGGTTTGACATAGCTTTATATGTTAGGCAGAGATCACCTCGGAGTAGGCGATATGCTATGGAGTAAAGCTGGAGTTTTTTGAGGCGGTCAGTGTAGGGCATTTGTTTGAGGCCAGTAATCCTATTTGTGAGGTACTTCTGTGGCTTTTCCAGCTGCTGCAAATGTCTTGTGAGGTACATTCCAAAAGGGGTGCTGTACTCTATAATGGGTCTAATGAGTGTTGAGTAGAGGGGAACAATGACCTCTTTTTTCCTGGATGAGAACCCTTTTATGATGAGGTGTGCCATGTAGAAGGACTTCCTGACTACTGTGGCGATGTGACTATCAAATGAGAGACTACTGTCCACCTGGGTCCCAAGGTCTCTTATCACACATTCGGTGTTAAGTAGATTGCTGCCTCTATGTTAGTTCATGGGTACAGAGTTTTTACTAAAGAGGATGACACTGCACTTTTTGGCATTGAGCTTGAGGCCATGGCTCTGACACCAGGCATCTGTCTCAGCGAGGCCCTTCAGTAGGATGTCTACATCATTTGGGGACTTGACTGTGGCTCCTAATTTTCAGTCATGTGCGAACTTCATTAGCCAGAGGCCTTCTGTGTTAGCCTGTTCTTCAGAGAAGTAGATACCAAACAGGAGAGGTCCTAGGACTGAACCCTGTGGTACTCCACTTGTCACTGCTTTGAGGTCAGATTTGGAGTCTGCAACTTTTACAGTGTGGGTTATGTTAGTGAGCCAGTTGGCAACCCATCTTGTGACGTAGGGATTTATACCTAGTTTAGTGAGTTTAGCTAAAATTCCAGAATGGGGGATGGTGTCGAAAGCCTTGGCGAGGTCAAGATAGGCTGTGTGAACCACCTTACCCTCACCTATGGCTTTGGTGACTGCCTCAAAGAAGTCGATCAGGTTCAGGAAGCATGATCTGCCTTTCACAAGCCCGAACTGGGTGGGATCCAGAATTTGGAGGTTACCAATGTCTTTGTTTATGAGTTCCATGATGATACTACATTCCATGGTCTTGCCGACCAGGCTCGTCAGGCTAATAGGTCGATAGTTCCTAGGATCAGTGGTGGTTCCCCCTTTGTGGAGTGGGATAACTGTTGCTGTGTGCCATTCAGTGGGCACAAAGCCTGATGCGAGGCTATTATTGAACATGGTGCTTAAGTGAGGAGCCAGTTCGTTCTGAAGTTCATGTAAAATGCAGCCTGGGATGTTGTCCGGTCCCAAGGATGCTGTGTTTTTGGCTTTAGAGGTGCAGCTTTTACCTGTAGTTGTGATTACAGAGACTCTACATTCTTCCTGTATAGATATGGGCCCTTTAGGGGGTGAGGGGGGTAAAGCTAGCACTGAACCTATCTGCCAGGATGTTGGCAATATCAGTTGGTTCTGTAATTTTCATGCCTTTGTGCTGTAACTCAGAGCAGATCTGGGTGTTGCCATCGAGATTCTTGACATAGCTATAGAATGCTTTGTGGTTGTCCTTAGAATTAGTGGTGATTTTGTTTTCGTAGCTAGCTTTGGAGGATCTTATAAGGGATCTCAGCTTCTTACTGGGACTCTCCAGGGAGCTCCTCCACTCATGGGATTTTACTCTCTTTTACAACAGTTTCTTTCTTCTGTTGTACAGTTTGTTTATGCCAGGGGACCACCAGATTGGCTTCCTTTTTTTGGAGGATAGCGTCTTGGTTCTGTTTGGGATAGCACTCATGTAAGTGCTTATAGAGTACATTTGTGTAGGATTCAGCAGTTGTAACTGTATTTTCCATCTGCATGGGTGTCATGAAGTTCACCACTTCTGTCTTAAGAAGCATGAAGTTGGCTTTGGAGAAATATTTTAGCATGGTTTCCTTAATGGGGGGTGGGGGCGGGATGTGGATATCAAGGGTGATTAGCTTATGGTCGATTCGGACTAATGAGGAGTTGACTTCAGGTGTGGAACACCGGTCATTCATGTTGGTAATGACTAGGTCTAGGATATTGTTTCCCCTGGTGGGGGTGTGGATAAGTTGATCCAGGGCATTGGAGTTTATGTATTCCAGAAAGTGTTGAGCTAAGGAGTTGGTACACGAGTAGTTTTCCCAGCTAATGGTGGGGTAGTTGAAGTTGCCCATTATTAGGGAGTTTGGTTGAACCCTAATATTTTCCAGTATATCAAGAAAAGAGGAGTGGGAATCCTGAGGCATGGTGGGGGATCTGTAGGAAGCTACAATTTGGATTGCAGTTTTGCCCATATGATTGATGATGATGATGCCCATATATGATTACACTGCTCAGATAAAAAACTCCCCCAGATTATGGATTTAGTAGGTTGCATGATTCATTAATAAAAAGAAGAGTTAAAGGTACAAAAATGATGAAAAGAAGGGCAGGCTATTAGGAGAAACTGATCTGGACTTATCAAAAACTGTATGTGTATGTAAAATAAGTCTGACTACAAGTACAGAGGTAAAATAAACTAAGTAAATAAGTGTGTATATATATATATATATATATATATATATATATATATATATATATATATATATGACAAGATATAAGTCAAAAAGGCAATACAATGCAAGCTGAAGTGTGAACATGTTGTAACACTAATAGATATAAAAATATATGTATGTTAAAATGTATTATAATCATAATGCAGTCAGGACAGAGATCCATGAGTTGTAAAGAAAACCTGTGAATACGAAGTTTAAATCTCATATATTAGGTGTGGTTATAAACATGACTAGAAGCTCCATGCTATTTTTAATAAATTTTGTAAAATCTTTGCCAAAAGAATCTATTTTTAAATGTTTAAAGCGAAAATAATTAGTATATTCAGAATAATTTGCCTGTTGGAAAGAAATGTGAAAATGCATAGCTTGCTGTTACTATTGAACTGAAAAGATGTGAAACAGAGAAATCTGAAAATACATCAGAAACAGCAAGATAAGAGAACAAGTCACAATTATGGCAAAAATGCTGAGACATAATAAACAAAATTTACAATTTAAACCAGAAACAGATATTATTTTACCTGAACATACTTTTTTATACCGGGGTTAAAATGAAGTGAATAGCTAGATGTGAGCACATCATTAATACATTCTGAGCACCAGGTAAAGTCATATAATCAAAAGCTACTGATGAGGAAAAATAAAAAAATGAAAAGTACAATATTATTTTTCAAATTGCAAAACAAAGAAGTTAAGTATCCTAATATGTTGGGTCACTTGGCATGTGTAAAGCTACCAATGCTGACGCAAATTTATAGTGTAAAAACAAAGATTATGTGTGTAGAAAAGAGTTACACAGTTGCTCAGACAGCGAAAATAATGTACAAAACCATAACAGTGACAGTCTTTATTACTAATCTGATTTGCTTACTTATAAGTTATGATGTTTCCGAGGAAAATATTATGTAGAAATACAGTTTGGTGTGTGTCATTAACAAATGTTGCATGGAAGGGACTACTAACCCTCAAGAAAAATATGGGGAATTATGTCAATGAAAAGTTTGAATGCATTTAGAAACATTAAGAGGCAAAAGAGGAATAAGTAGTATGGCCAGTGCTGAAGCAAATCAAGTTTTGCATTGAACTGATCTATAAGGTCTGAACAGAATAACTAAAAGACTGTATTATTAGCAATTTTCAGTTGAAGTTGTCTTAAACATGTAATATGCTAATTTCTGTCCAGCATTGTACAAAACAAATTTTACCATAGACAAATGTCAGTTAAAAAGTTTAATGTTTTATTCATTTAATGCACTATTTTTAAGATATAAATTCCTTAGATTTTTTATATTTCATCAGCAAGAGAGGTATTCCAAAATTCTGCCACAGAAGTAATTAAAAGCACATAAAGTGTTGCAAACATAACTTATAATACATTAGATATGAGAAGAACATTTAGAGTAATAGAACTACTAAACAAAGTCAGCATAACTTTATGTTAAATGAGATTAAATATAGAATAAGTATGACAATTATGAAATACACTGGCCATTTTCCACCATCAGAAGGACTGAAAGCTTATATCATAAATGTTAGTTTAACTGTGTATATATGCAAGAGGCACACTAGCATTACAGAGATTTCTAGGAGTATATTGCAAAATTTGTGCATGATATATTTGCAATATCTGAGGTATGTGGTCTTACATGAATGTGTGTGTGTGTGTGTGTGTGTGTGTGTGTGTGTGTGTGTGTGTGTGTGTGGGTTTGTGCGCCCGCTCCTGCGCATGTGCATGCATGCCTGGGTGGTCAAAGTACCTCATTATAAATACTTAATATTCAATTTCTTATTGATATCAGATGCCAATGTTTTAAATACTGTGTTTGATAATTATAATTGTTGACCATATTATGGATGTTCAGAATAAATATGAGACTGGACCTGTAATCTAGCACTTTGTGAAATGTCATGGTTCTAACCCTAAGAAGTACATTATAGTCTTCCAGACGTAAAATTACATGTAGATACTGCACAGATCCTTTTACATACTGAAGAGCAATATATGTTTTCTTTGTACATCCCATGGGATTGCAAGTGTGATTTGTGCATTGACAGGAAATAAATGAAGTTTTTTTCATATCTGAAAATGGTCAATACATTAGAAAGGTAAGGAATTCAGAATTTGGCTATCTGTGGAAATTTAAACAAATCCCAGCTAATCCACACTATTTGCTATCAATGGTCACACCTTTAGAGGAACTTTGAAAATGTACTTCTTAGGGTTAGCAAAGACTCTCGTGGGAAAATGTAATCTTATCTCACAGTTTTTGGAATATAGTAATTCTCCATTGCAGGAACTAAATATCTCACCATTTCAGAATTAATGTCAAAGTTTTTTGAAAGATCTTTGAAAATCATCATCTCACTGGAGGGATACTTCTAATTTCATAAATATATGAATTTATTTTAGTAATGCATTAACCATTACTATTTTAATAGACTCTGTTTATCACTATTTTCTCTACACCTAACTCTGCAGTTTATACAACACACTTTTTTTCCCTTTCCAATAACTTCTCTACAGTTATAGCTGAAACTTTATGACAATAAGTACTCTTGTTTCTCCTGAATCTTGCATATATCTTCTAGCAAATTTATTTTTTAAGAACCTCCTGAATTACATTAAAGCTGTCCCTCTATAGAATTCTCTGCTGTATGCATAGTAGGTAAAACCTCTATCTTTGTGTTGGAGAAATTAACTTAATTTTTGATTTTCCTTTTATTACTTCTGTGCAATTCAATTTTTATTCAATGGTAAAAATCAAAGTAATTTCAGACTTTTGTTGTCATGTTGCATTTTTTGCTTAACTTCCATAATTTCTTGTCATTGGCACCTGGGTCATGGCTGAAAAAGGCCTAGAGACCAGTTTATCCTTCCAGTGAATAAGAAGTGAGTAAAATAAAATAATGAGGCCTTTTATTTTGCTGATATCTATTGTAAGACAACTTTTTCCAGCACATATCTTGATTTTACAAGCTGGAATCCTTTACGTCAGAAAAAGGCTGTGGTTATGGGCCAACTCGTGAGAATGGCAAGGATAATTATGCATACACAAGCTTTCCTTAAAGAAAGTGATAATGTTCTGGATATGTTTAACAGGAAAGACTATCCTAAAGCATTTTTAGAAAAAAAATAAGGAAGACATCATAACAAAAAGACAGGCAGGTTTTTATAAATCCATTCTGGAGGTTAATAATATACCTGTTGAGACCCATACAGATAATGTTGAGGCTGGTCACACCTTTAGAGGAACTTTGAAAATTCTGGACATTAATCAGCATAAGTTATTTATCATACATATAACTTAGATAGTCAAGCCATTTTCAATTATCTTAAAAAGAATTGGATACATTTCTCTTTTGATCATTAATTAAATAAAAAATAGGGGAGCGGTCCCATATGGTTCATAAAAAGGATACATCCTTCAGAAAAGTATTAGCACATAATGTGACTATTACTAATAGGAAAATGGGTATGGCCAAATGTGGTGGTCAGTGTTCTCAGTGCCCAAGCATTTTGGTAGGAAACCTGGTCACAGTTCAAAGTGGTACATATAATATCAATGAGCATTTTTCTTGTCAGTCAAAACAAGTTGTCTATATTACATGTTGTAACACTTGCCCAGCTTTTTATTTGAGCAAAACCTAGGAAGCTAAAGGAGAGAATTTATGAACATCTGTTAGATTTTAAGAAATGTAAGAACACTAATGCCATATAACAGACACATTGGAGAATTTCCTGTGCATTCTTTCAAATTTACCATCATTGAACAGGTGGTGAATTATTCAAGGGGTTATATTGTTAAAGAATATTTGGGAAAAAATAACTAAAGTGGCAACTATTGTTGAATGCTGCATGTCCCTTGAGTTAAATGATGTATGTTCCATCAGTGCAATATTAAAGATAAAGCACCTGGAAGTCTTATATGTATTTTATTTTATGTCTATCCCTTTAAAAGTTCTGGGATTATTTAGTATTTATTTTATTTTATTTTATATTTGTTTACAGGGAAATTATGACTTGGAATGAAGCCAATTTTCAGCAGAGGCCCGGGGAGAAATGCTACAGATGCATGTCTTTGTAACATGGGAAGAAACCAGAGTATTCATTGATCTTTTGAGATTTGACATTGTTTTATTGGATGGTTTTAACAAGGACATTTAATTAGCAGGTGGTTTTACCAGTTTATATGATGCATGAAATAGTGCTTTCAATTATTTGCTCTGATGATGTTCCTATGGTAGGAACAAAAGCATTCAACTTGTATTAACAATAAGCAGTTTTTACTTTTACCTGGTGCTGCTGTTCTTTTGGCTGATACCACATGGGGATTATATGAATTAGCAGTTCTTGTTGCATGCATATTGCAGTGTTGACTTCTGTGTTTTGTACCATAATGGTCAATGTTTTTGCAGTCAGCTATGGGTGATTTCATTAAAATCAGGTACACCCATATATACACATATAAGGAGCACCATTTTTAAAAAGCTATTTCATAGAGCTTTAGTAGTCGGAAGTTTCTGTTAGTGTGTTTGCTAATGCTTTTTGCCTAATTCTTCATGATCAGAATTTGGTCATGCCTCCCAGCAGGATCGCGGCAAATCCAAAGGAGAAATACCTACCAGACATATAAAACTAAATAAAGTCTTGCAGTTTCACTTATGTTTTCCAAACCCTTTTTGTCTAATTCTTCATGAGCAGAATTTGGTCATGCTTCCCAGGACCCTCAGAAATATTACCCACATCCATGAATTCAAGAAACCTCTCAAAAGGTACTTCAGTATCACCTGGACCTGTTAATGTAATCATCCCACTTGAACCCATCCCTTTATCCTTCAATATCCTCTCTGTTCCTCCCTTCCCTACTACTAACTCATGAACAAACTGCATTGAATTCTACAGATGTCCACTGATGAAATCCAAGTATGTCTTTTGCCACTATTTAGTTATTACCTAATTCTATACCTACTACTCGCATTAAATGTCTCACTTATACTGTTACAGACATTCGCTAAATTATTGTATTGCATATTTTGTTACTGTATTTTACTTCAGTCCTATAATTTTTCTTGCTTTGTTGTACTGCAGAGCCTCTTGGACACTCAGTTGTTTTATTGAATATTTTTTGCTGTACTCTACTTTAATCTTGTAATTTTTCTTGCTAAATTGAAATGTGGAACATTTTCTCCCTGGGCCTCCACTGAACTATCCTGGTCAACAAATGTTAAATAACTATGTGTATACAAGCCTAGCCCATAGGATTACCCTGACATCATGCCACCCGACCTTAGTTTCCAGTGCGGAGCCACTGGAGTGATCCCCAGGGTGAATTTTCTATTTCCCATCCACTCATCAAGATTTTACTTGAAGAGGGCCAGTGAGGTGCTCTGTTTGACATGTATGGGAAGTCTATGCCATAGCATGGGCAGTCTCTGGGTTATGAACCTGTCCCTTTAGCACATTCTGTTGATTGTGGTAATGAGGTTGATGTCTCTGGAATGTGTGGTGCGGATGGATTGGGATTTCCTTAGATGTAGCATTTCTCACAGAGCTAGGTCAGACATGGCTTTGTAAGTCAAGCAGAGATCGCCTCTAAGTAGGCGATATGAGACAGACAATAGTTGGAGTTTTTTTGAGTCTGTCCATATAGGACAAGTGTTTAAGGCCTGGCATCCTCTTTCTGAGGTACTTTTGTGCTGGGCACACTGTTTTGCCTTAGGGGCTTTGGTTGAGTGGCACACTGTTTAGGAGAATTATGTGTCTCGTGATTTATGTTGTGTTGTGGTGGTCCAGTGCATTTCTAACTTGGAGGTCTCTGCTGTTTGGGTAGATTTTTATTGAGAGCCTCCACGAAGGTGGGTGTGTGGTTTGTGTTTTTATGTGAAGGCAGTGCTGGTGTGTACTCTGGAGAGCTATGTGTTCCATGTGGTGTGGTGCAAGAGTTGACCTTCTTATATTGACCAGCTATTCCGGTCTTGGCTGGAGAGTGCATGGTTTCCAGTTTGGATATATAGGTGTTGGGTATATATATATATATATATATATATATATATATATATATATATATATGAAATGTGTTAGCAGTGGTAAACAACATAATGCACACACACACACACACACACACACACACACACACACACACACATATATATATATATATATATATATATATATATATATATATATATATATATACATGGATTACCTTTAAAATGTTGAGGTGCATATCTGTGATGGTTAGATGTGAGAAAGACCATTTGCAAAAGTTCATAATAATGAAGTACAAATTGCCAAACTCATAAAAGAGTGAATGCCAGTGTGCATTCGCTCATGTGAATTTGGCATTCTGAGTGGAGATCACACTACAGTGGGGGTGGGGACATATACCCCTTCCCATACTGTAGTGTGATCTTGGAGTTAGTATATAAAATTAGCAGGGGTTTGATGGGCTGTGCCCTCCACATGGGGGTGCAGGGGGGCAGAAATGATGGGTGTTTCAAAGAAAGTCGACATTGCCAGAGGGTTGACTTTCTTTGGGTAGAAAATTCAGTCTTTAAAGGATATGACGGTGCAGTGTCCAACATTATGAGTCGGATATATGAAGTCACACACGCGTTTTGTGACATTTAAAGGTAAACTATATATATATATATATATATATATATATATATATATATATATATATATATATATATATATATATGTGTGTGTGTTATGTATACATATTTGTTGTTTTAGTTGGCCATAGGCCACTTGGAACAATGGGTGCAATGAGTGGTGGGCAGCTATCCATACAATCCCCATTATAATTCACCACTGCAATCTTCTGTTCTCACCATGTAGAGGATTTATCCCCACCTACAAAAAGTCAATGAATTTGAGGATGCCACAACTTAAAAAAATAAAGGCCCCTAAGTTTGGAATATGCTAAAAAAACTGATATTTTCAACTGTAATGTATTGCTGTCAACCAGTTCTGTTTCAGCAGAGATTATATTAACAAATTTAACAGACACAGAGTAACAGACTAACAGGGGAAGGAATATGTTAGCAACAACTGCCATAATCAGATATGATTCCTTTTGCAGATCCAGGCCAAACATTGTTTCCAGTCTAAGAAGTTTCCTTTTATTTTACAAAACAATAGTGCTGGTGCAAGGGATTTTTGGTAGGGTCATTGTTTTTATTTATCACTGTACTTTGCAGTTCCTGGCTGAGATGAAGCAAAATAAATAAATATATACACACATAAGTAATTAAATAAATATATAAAGCAAAAACAGAAATAATAATATAAGAACATTGTATGATTTTAGAGTAAACACCATGAAACAACAAGGACAGTATATATTTTACCTATGTGCACTGTACTTATGGCAAAGGTCTGTAGTGATTACCAATCAGAAAAAAAGTATCAGGGGCATTATTTTCATTTCTCACTTTTGAGAATTATTACAGACAGAGCCATTTGTGTGATATAGATTTTCAGAGTAGCCCTTAAAATGTCTACAGTAACTATTTAGCCAGGCTAGTATAGTCAGTGTCCACAAGACATGTTTCTCACTCAGACTTCCAAAACTAACATATTGAAGCTCATTTCACGTTATTCATTGATGAATAGACAAACCTCTCAGCTGTCCAGATTTTCACAAAATGTCTGGATTTTTGCCTTATATTTTTAAGTCTGTTTCTCATAAAATGTGGTTTTCTGGCTCGTCATTGGCAAATCATTGAGGGATTAAAGTCAGAAAATAATGAAAGGCATTTGAGTTCCAGATTTCATACCTTTCAGAAAATTCATGCTAATTCAAAACCTCTTATTTTATCAATTTTATAAGTTTGTAAGAGCAATATTTAAAAATTCTTCCTATTTTTGGGCCATTGCCCTCCCGTTATTTATGGCTTTGTTCAGATTTCTTGTTCTAAGTGGTTGACAGGTATGACAATAACTACTGTTATGAACACACAGTTTATGGAACTGCTTTTTTATCTTATTTGAATCTATACAGCATGGTCATTCCTATACTTTGTCAGCTGACAGTTGTACCTATACTTTGTCAGAACCCCTGTTTTTACCTTCGTCAAATTCACACTCATCCTCCTATTAATCAGATGTATTGCATTCTTCATACTTGCATCACTGCTGCATTGATGACATGACTGCATAATAACTAATCTACTTCATAATCCAGGAAAGGCCACCTGCAACGATAACTTGTTTACCATAGTGTGTTAATTGATTTGATTGGTGGACAGTCGAGCTTGGCTTTAGTTTCTCTGCTTCTTTTTTTTACTTTGGCTTCATAATTTTAGAGAATAACCAACCTTCCATTGGGCGATATAGATTATGCCACCTGCTGGCCTTTTGCTTGTATTCAAAAATAGAGTCCCCCAAATCTAAACTTCCCATTTCCTCTTAAACCTGTCCATCTACTTGAATAACCAAAGATGTACTTTTGTATTTTCCAATTCACAGACACATAGTGAAGTCATACTTCCAAATTCCATTTACTATTCTTCAATGTGCTGCCATCTGCTTTATTAAAATGTGCAAGTGATCATCATATTATCTGTTTGGCATGTGTTGTCTTCTGTAAGTACATCATCGTGCTAAAGCTGTAGCTCCACTCCCTGCAGTTGCACAAGAGCCCTACCATCAAGGTTATCTGCTTTTTTAACTTTTTTTCACCAGTTGGGTTTAATCTGTTTTCAAATTCATCACTTAATAGTACCTAACTACATGTTTTTGTCTGGCACTGAAAGAGCATGAAGCATAAAAGGCACTTACTTATATTCAGGAGGATATAACAAGAACTGCAAGTGGTAAGACTCTCACCAATTAAGCTGACACTCAGTAAGTTATGAGGTGATTTTTTACCAAAATGCCCATCTTTGGAGGACAGCTTTTCCCAAAATATGCCTCTGATTCCTTTCCAACAATATTTTAAATGTTTCGTATCTTCTTGCATTGTCTTACATTTGTCCAGTACACAATTCCTGAACACCTAGAATATAATGAACTCTTACCCCTAGTTAGCAGGCTCTCAGTCATATGATGAAAAATAACATGGTAGATTGACAGAGACCTCCCGATCCCCATTGCCTGAATAACCAGGTATATTAACATCCAGATACCTTTATCCTGAGCCTAAACTACCCTAAAAGGCAGGGCAATACTCTAGTTCCCTTAGATTAGTGCAGTATGCATCTTAACAAAGGGATTCACAGTCACCACAATAACATATTCAGTATCCTTGCTAAATTGCAGCTTGGTCCCTGCTTTAGCCTCCCCTATATAAACTACAATCCATTCCATCTAATCCTTCCCTATTTCCCCAGTACTGAAAGTATGACAGTTAACATTAGACTTTATTTTCATATCAGAAGAGATAACTTGCCATAATGGTTAAGGTCCTCACCTCCCATGCAGAAGGCACAAGATTCAATCCTGACCTTCAGCCAATGCCGGATTGGAATTTGTGTCTTCTCCCTGTATCTCTGTGGGGTTCCTCCCATCTCCAAAATAACATGCTGAGTATTTCCATCGCAAACTCACACATCAATGGGGCTGTAAGTAGCAACACAAACTCTAGATGGTGCCCTTTAGGGGAAAGAGTTGTACAGACCAGACTCTTTGGGCATCTAATGTGGTGTGCAGTATCCTCTAGATAAAAGAACATGGATCACAGACTGTGCACAGTGGCAAGGTTAACCACTTGACTGTGCTGAAATATGGCTTTAGGTGATTTGGTCTTGTTGACTAATGTCACTAAATAGGCATGGGTATTTGCTAGTGATTAGGAGGTGGAGGACCTCACCTACCCTGATCAATGCCAGGAACACATGCTAATTGTGGGAGGCATGAATGTGCCCTCATTGGTCAGTGTTTGTCTGCCATAAAACCTGTGGAGGTGGATGACATGAAGGTACAGAGGCTGGATGTCCTATGTATCCAGGAGACAAGATGGAAGGGCAGTGCAGAAGGCACTTGGCTTGGGATCCCAGACTCTGCTACCCAAGAGGAGGACTGATTAGAAATGCTGTAGGAGTTATGATGAGGGAGAGGTTTCAGAAGACAGTGAGGAATAATGTCAGAATTAGTGACAGACTCATGGCAATCAGACTCCAACATAATGACAGGGCAGTGTTCATAATCTCAGCCTATGCTACACAGCAGGGTTGTGATAGTGAGGAATAGAGTGCATTCAGACAGCAATTGCAGGACCTACTATATAAAGCAGGACAACATGAACTGATGTTGATAATGGGTGATCTAAATGCACATATCGGGACAGACAAAACAGGATAGGAGGACTGCCCGGGTCCACATGGGGGACAAGAATAGAGAAGGAGAGGCCATTCTAGACCTCTGTCTGGCAAATTACTTGATATTAGCCAACACATGCTTCAGAGAGACTGGCACAACATCACATATAAGAGTGGCCAACAAGCAACTCAGGTAGACTTCCTCCTAGTAAGGAAAGGGCATGGGGGTAGATTCAGTGATTGCAAAGTAATCTCCAGTTAGGCAGTCAGCCCACAGCATAAACCATGGGTTGCCACAATCAGCTGCAAGCAGGGGTTAGAGAAGGCTCTAAGGTCAACTGAGACCAGACTGAAGACCTGGAAGTTGACTGGAGAGAAACTGCAACAGTTCAAAGAGTTACTTAGGGCTCTATCACCAAAGGAAGGACAGGAAATAGATGGAGATGAAGAAGTGTGGAAGCACCTCAAAACAGAATGTGTGAGGACTACAGAATAGATAACTGGCCAAGCCAGGTATGGAAATAAAGTAGAAAGGAAAGCTGGTGGTAGAATGCAGAAGCCCAGGAAGTCAATAAAAGAAAGAAGGAGTCCAAGAAAAAGTGAGAGTAGAAAAGACTGACCAGGCAAGGGAGGAATAGTGGTTGGCTAACAAAGTTGCTAAGAAAGGAGCTGCAATAGCAAATAATAGCATCAGAGGCACTGTACCATCATCTGGAAAGTGACTCAGTAGTTGTCACAAAGAAACTATATCAGGTTGCAAGGCAAAGACAGAAAGATAAAGGAGATATTCAGACACCCTTCATAAGATGCTAGGAACACCCTGCTCACCAGTCCAGAGGCCATCAAAGGCAGATGGAAGGAGTACTTTGAGGATTGTCTGAATGAAGAAAATGGCACAAAAGCTGTACTGCCCCATTTACAGCTTACAACAGCAGAAGAGGAGGAGCACACAGTAGAAGTAAGAGCATCATTTATTTATTTATTTCAGTTTGATGACTGAGGAAGTATACTGGGCCAAGAAGAGCCCATTTTCAGTGGAGGTCAGGGAGGAAAATCCCTATTAACAATGATAATAACAAAGCATGCATAACAGACAGAATATAACAAATGCTGAGAGAAACAATTTAACAAGTGTGAATTGATAACATAATATACAGAGTAGCTGTAGTGACAGTGGACATACATTCTGTTAATCTTTGCAGAGTAATTTTTAA
This sequence comes from Protopterus annectens, assembly GCF_019279795.1. Classification (NCBI taxonomy): domain Eukaryota; kingdom Metazoa; phylum Chordata; order Ceratodontiformes; family Protopteridae; genus Protopterus; species Protopterus annectens. Next base: position 1,713,072,555 of record NC_056725.1, read on the forward strand.
ACACCAGTTATGAAAAATGTAATTCACAAATCAGATTAAAATGAGAGTCCAGCAGTAATAGGCAGATTGGAAGTGATGTATGTGGGTGTCCATGAGGAAAGGCAGACATAGCTGGGAAAAGAAAGAAAGATGAGTGAATAGGGACTCATGTATGGGAAGAGCAGGGGCAAATCCATTTAGATGAAATGTAGGAGTGTAGGAGAGATTTGAAGATGGTGTGGTTAGGGGTGTTTCATAGGTAGGAGGGGAGTGAGTTCCATAGCTTGGCTAGGAAGTACAATAGGAGAAGGTAGCAGGGGGCTGGGAGGGTTTGAGGATTTGTAGGAGGTTTTTATTTTCAGATTGGAGTGAGCGGTTAGGAATATAGGATGTTAAGGTGTTGGAGAGAGTGGAACAGATGGATGGTTTAAAAATGAGTTTATGGGCTGTGGTGAGTTTAAGTAGGTTTAGGTAGTTAGGTAGTTCTAGCCATTGAAGAGATTGGGAGGGGAGACAGTGATGGGAAGAATTCTTGGAGTTGTGGCGAATTTGCTGATTTTGTTGTAGCAGGATTCTAATTTGGATTGTAGGCCAAGTTGGTGAGCAGTGGGGCACCATATATGAGAGAGGAGAGAAGATAGGAGGTGGCTAAGGTCTTTCTAGTAGAGGGATTGAGGTAGCGATTGTGTCTGTACAGAAGTCCTAATTTTTGGTGTTTTTTTTTTTATGGCTTTCTGAATACATGTCGAATTTTAGATGCTTATCAATGGTGACACCAAGCAACTTAGTGTAAGATACTGCTTTGATGGGGGTATTGTTCTGGCTAAATATAGTAAAGGATGCATAGTTAAAGTAGAATATTCTTGAGGGAGTAAAGATCATTAGTTTTGTTTTGTGTGCATTTAGGGTCAGGTAGTTGTTGTGCATCCAGGTTTCTGTTAGTAAAAAAGCAGACTGGGGTTTTAGTAGTAGGTCTGAGGGGGAGTCTGCAGTGCAGATGATTGTGGAATCATCTGCATACTGGATTGGGGAGGTATTGGGGATGGTGTGGTGAAAGTTATTGATGAATATGTTGAAAAGCAAGGGGCCAAGGACAGAACCTTGAGGAACACCAGTGGGGTGTGTAAGAAGGAGGAGGTTGAAGATTTCCATTTTACAGCTTGCTGTCTTTTGGAGAGGTAGCTAGAGAACCAGGAGATGGTAGAGGGAGATATATGAGAGAAAGGAGTTGAGAAAGGAGAATGGGGTGAGAGACAATATTGAAAGTTTTGGACAGGTCAAGGAATAGGGTAGATATAATTTTGCCAGAGTTGCGGGCACGGTTGATACATTCTAGAAGAACAGAAGGGCAGTGATGGTACTGTGGTTAGGACAGAAACCATGTTGGGTGGGGGAAGGAAGTTATTGTGTGTTAGATATGACATTAGTTGACTATGAATACACTTTTCTAGGATTTTTGAGAGTGGGGAAAGGATGGCAATGGGCCTGAAATTGGTGGTGTCAACGTTTTTACCTCCCTTGTGGAGTGAGATAATGAATGCAAGTTTCCAAATTGAAGGAACATAGGATTCTTGAATGGGTCTGTTTATTAAATTTGAGATTGGCAGGGCTATGCTGTCAGCAGATAGTTTGAGGAAGTGAGGGGGCAAATTGTCAGGTGCAGTGTAGCATGGTTTTAGTTTAAGGAGGAGTGTTTTTTTATTGTGCTTGTAGGGACAGGATTGAGCCTGAAGGTGGGGGATTGCTGTGAGTTGTCAGTGAGGTGGGGGGTGAGTGGGAGGAATGAACTTGGAGGGGAGTGTGGGAAGGTGGAGGTAAGTTAAATGATGCGGCTGTTTCTAGGTCAGTGAGGTCAGGATTAGGGCAAGGGTTATCCTTGCTACCGGGATGGAGAAGAGAGGAGATTAATTTCCAGAACTTTTTGGGGTTGGTGGATTGTTCAGATTGGAGCTTGGTGTAGTATGATTTGCGGTCTCTAGTTATTAGTTTTTTTACTGTATTGTGAAGTTGTTTGATTTATTGTTGCGATATTGTTTCCACTTACTGTCCCTTAGGTGCATGTTTTTTTTTTTTTCTTTTGAAAGCCAGGGGGAGATTTTAGATTTGACCCATTTAGTTCTAAGGGGAGCATGATTATTGAATACATTTAGAAATGTGCTGTTAAAATAGCTTATTGCATTGTTGAGGGGCAGGGTTTTTAGGGGGGTCCAATTGATGAGCTTCAGACAGTCAATAAAAATGCAAAATAAAGTCAGGGAAAGCAGTAGGTTCAGATATGGTCACAGCAAATATGATTAAGATGTTTGGTGAGACAGAGGAGAAATGGCTCCTACGGATACACATAACAGTACAGAGAGAAAGGCATATCCCAGATGACTAGAGAATAATCACATTAGTGCCAGTGTACAAATATGGGACATCCACAAATGTGGCTAGTACAGAGGTATCAAACTCCTGTTGCATTGCATGAAAGTTCTGGAATGAATACACTGAGTAGTATAAAGTAAGATGAGAGATGAGCAGTACAAATTCAGATCAGGATGCAGCACAACAGACCCAATGTTTGCAGAGAGACAGATACTTGAGAAGAAGCTAGAAATTATGAAAGAATCCAACTGGGCATTCTTAGACTTGCAGAAAACATATAAGGTCCCAAGAAAACTGATTTGGGTAATTCTGCAGTGGCTTGAAGTCCCAGCAACATTGGTAGAATTAGTGCAGGCTATGTACAAGGACATGATGACTCAATTATGAACAGTGTTCAGCCTTACAGAGAGGGTTTTCAAGTGTGAGTAGGTGTACACCAGGGTTCAGCTCTAAGCACACTACTGTTCATAGTGGTGATGGGCTACATTACCAAACAGGTTGGACAGGACAGATCAACAAAGTTGCTGTATGCAGACAATGTGGCATCACAGGCAGACTCTGAGCAAGAGCTTCAACAAATGATCGAGGAATGGTATACAAAACTAAAGGTAAATGGCACAAAATGAGTACAGATAATTTGGTTGTAAGGGCAGCAAATGGGGGAATTAGAAGAAGATGAGAAAGGATATAGAAGGGAAAACAGTGGAACAGGTTAACAGTTTCAAGTATCTGGGAGGGGTTGTTGAGGATACAGAAAGTCTGAGTGAGAAGGTCAAAGCTTGAATCAGAGGGGCTGCAACAAACTGGCACTGAGTGTCAGGTGTAGTGTATAAAAGAAAAATGCCAAAGAAGCTGAAAAGTAAGGTGTCCAAAACAGTGGTGTGACCTGTAGTACTGTATGGTACAGAAGCCTGGGCAGTAAAGAAGTGCAATTGAGGAAGCTAGATGTGATTGAGATGAAGCCCCTAAGATGAGTGGTAGGTTGCACACTGTGGGACAGATGAACAAATTAGAACATCAGATCAAAAGCACAACTAGCTCTAATTGCACAAAATGTCAGAGAGAACAGATTACAGTGGTTTGGGCACATGTGCAGAAAAACAGAAGACAATCTGGTGAAGAAGACTTGGGATGACGGGAAGAAAACAAGAGGACATGATGGCATCCAGGAAAGAGGTGGATGGATTGCGTGAGAGAAGATCTGCATCAGTCAGGCATGAGTGTCAAAGAAGTTAGAAGAGTGGCATTGCATCGAAAAATGAAGACAGTTGACACAACACACCAGACCCATGCAGAAAATGGGAAAAAGGCAGTTGATGATGATGATGATGATGATGATTTGCTTCAGTGACTAATGAAAAGGCTGTTCACCTGCCTTTGATCAACTCATTCTGTTTTGTGTATAGAAAGGTATGCCAACCAACCGTCCCTTAGCCACACCTGGTCCCCACATTGTAGGATATTGCTTAGTATGATTATTTGCAGTTCTAGCACTTCAGTGCTCATGGATGCAGTTTGAAAGAGCACAACATATAAGACAATATATATGGCCTCTTCTTGCAGCTTCTAAATTATGTCATCCAGTTTGGCCAGCATACCCCACTACATGTCTTCCATGACAGGTCTGATCATTTAGGTCCCCTACCTGCCAGTCCTCACCTATTATAGTAATGGATTCTTTATTATGAAAGCTGTTATGACATCCTCCTCCTCCTCCTGTAATAAAAGTTGACATGTGACTTCTCAAAATCCAGCGCCATAATACTTTAGCCAGCAGTTGGACTAATGAAACACATGATCCACCTTTTCATAGAATGCCACCCTGCTGCTTCCACTCAGAACTTCCCTAATTTATGAGAATTATGGAAGTGCATAGCATACTTCTGGCAAGCTAGATGATTACTGGCAGACAATATATTAGAAAAGATGAACTAATCCCAACTATACACTTTTTCTAGTTTTAGTGGAAGTCCAACCTTGACTCACCTGCCATCCCTGATCATATCATTAGCTACTATGCTGTGCTGTGTTTACCTGTAGCATGCATTACTTTAAGTGTGAGACTAAACTTAGTACCAAAGAAGTATCACAGCTTCAAGTAACCTTTGTGATGAGATCACTCACCTACACTCACAGTCACTTCAACATATATAAAACAGCCTTGATATTTCTAACTAGAATATTGCCTCTCCATCCTTCACACTATTACAAAGGATCAAAATGCTGATACAGACCAGGAAAAGTTCTACAAAAACAATATACACTGCCAGTTTTGTGTCTGTCTGCCTTTCTTGTTCTATGAATGACTCCTAAATTACCATTCTGCCCTGTCCCACATCCGTGTGAATATACATTCATGTTTATAGTGCTAAAAACGACAGCTTATATAGTCTATCTGGCTGATAAAACTAGACCTCTCAGCCATTCCCTCATCAGTTATCCTTTGCATTTTTGGTCATCCTATATCCTATGAAGGAGTAAGTTTGTCTCTTTACTGACACCCAGAATCATAGCCTAGTCTATATTTGCACTGCTCTTAATGAAGCAGTGTTTTCTTATGTTCAGGTTGAAGATAATTCTCTTAATTTTAAACTCTGTGACCCTTCTCCTCACCATTTTTGTCTTCAGTTGTATTCCCTTCTACACTATCATGATTGTTTTGGTTGTCTGTAAGTCCATGTTCCTACCTGATTTCCAGTGACTACAGCCCAGCATACCTCTCAACCTCTTAGAGCAAGAAATCTGGACAAAGCCATTATTAAAAGTGGGGCAAAGGCCCAAAAATAGCGACAATTTTTAAATATTGTACTTACAAACTTAGAAAGTTGATAGAATAACGGTTTTTGCATTAGCATGAATTTTCTGAAGGGTATGAAGTCTGAAGCTCAAATGTCTGTCATTATATTCTAAAATGAGTTTTCAATGATTTGCCAAAAAAACACAATTTTCTAAAAAAATGACCAAAAATATGAGACAAAAATCTGCGCATTCTGCGAAAATCTCTACAGTTGAGAGGTATGGCCAGGTCTTCCAGCCTCTTCTTGTATTCTTCCCCATCTGGCCTCTTTAAGGCCATTTTGGCCTTCGTTGTTTAGCACTTTTCCTAGCAATTTGATTTATTTTGCTTCTAGGATTTTCGAGAGTTACGTACAGTACTACTGGACTGGTTCAACTTGAGATATGCACAGTGAAAAAATTACCTCAGCATTCCCAGAGTGCATTCCATTAAGGATATATCCATGGACGATTACAGGTTATTACTGAGTACTGACCCATCAACAACAAACATTTTCAGTTTTTCATGGAAACTTCAGAACAAAATATATCACAAAATTATCCTTTGGGACTGTAAACCTTTCCTGCAGTCATAAATGACTGAAATCATATCTCTCTGGTGTGTTTTCCTCATTTCACATCTTTAAAGCAATGTTTCAGTTCTACATAATATTTCTGTTTTGCAGTTAATAAAATTACAAATGAAACAGCCTATGCTGCGTCACTGCGGCCACTTATGCAACCTTGAAGCATTACTGCCAGCTACTGACAACTTCCTACCCTGAAAATTATATTTTTATTCGGCATGTAACACCCTATCAGATTGCTTTACACGCCATCACTTGTCAAAACTCCCTTTAATATTTAACTTATATTTAACACTTAACACCTACACGTCTGATGACAATAAATCAGTTTATTTTTTCTATTCATGAAGCAAAGTAAGTGGCAATGGGACGAGAAAGGAATTTCATAAAAGAATTCATTAGATATCTAGTCTTTTATTTCTACTTGACTTTGTAATACTATAAATAAGGACATGAAACATCTACATACAGTTGGAGGCTTATACTAGGAAATAAGTCAGGTTGGTGTCATATATATGAATTTATGAACTTATTGAGAAATGGAATCCTTGCACCATGTCATGTCTGTCTATCCATCTGTCTGTCTGTCTGAATAGCAAACTCATCTGAACAAAGGTGCCTGTCACTCACCCTATTCTTATCTCACATGCTCTCTTTCCTTATTCCATCCTTTAAAAGTAAAAAAGAAAGTACCTGAAGCACCTGTAGCACACACACTGTTTATTTCTCAGTTAGCGCTTTTGTCCAAGAAGTATATGGACTTCTTCAGAATAACACAAAATGAAAAAAAGACAGCTTAAATACAGTTAAAAAGTCACATGACTGACAATTAAAAAACAAGGCTAGGTCATAATTAACCTTTTCTCCTTAAATATACCATATGTAAAAATGCTTAATAACATTTTTAAACTTTTGACTCTTTACCTTAAAAAACCTTTTACACCATAAAACAGATTTAAAGTGTAATTAAAAAATGCTAAACTAAATAGCAAACATTGATTTTAGCTTAAGGTAGCAAGACATGGATGCAGTCTCATTAAGCCTAGGTTTGCTAGCAGCATTACATCTAAGCTGCCCCTTTAACTTCTGGTACTCTAAATACAAATCTACAGGTTGACCTCTAGGTCTCTCTTGGACACTGTCAATGACAATGAATGCAAAAGTGTGACTTGGATATTTCTTAGTGTGCCTATATAAAGCACTGTGTTCAACTTTGTATGCAGTGTCATAAAAATGTTGATACAGCCTGCTTTTTAAGTGTCTTAACAGCTTTCCCAATGTAAAATCCTTTACATTGTTTCCACTTTGCCATGTATATCACCCCCTTGCTGTGACAGTGATATTTCCTTTTTAAATTCACAGTGCCATAACCCCAAATGTCTACTTCTTTACCCTCCAAAATATTTTTACATTGTGTACAATGACCACACTTCATCATTTTACCACTGGTAGCCTCATGGACTGCTCTTTCCAACATTGTTTAGATGCATACATCTTTCTGGTAAACTACAATAGGTCTTTCCCCTACCTTATCAATAATGTCTTGTTGACCACCAAATATGGCCCAATTTTTACATATGATTGTACTTATATCATTGAATTGCAAACAGCATGGAATAATAAGAGCCTTATTAAAGTTGGTGTCATTTTCATAATATAACAGGTTAATTATGACCTAGCCTTGTTTTTTAATTGAGTCAGTCATGTGACTCAATACAAAGACTTTATGAGATGCAATGTATCCCATACTGCCATTCATTTATAGTCCCATCAATTATATAATTAAAACCATTTCAAAAATCAATTTCTCCTTAAACCACTTCATAAAAGATTACAAAATATACCCACATCCTTTAAAAATATTTCTAATAAAATACATATAAAAGCTTAAAAAAATTAGATAATTGATGGGACTACAAATGAATGGCAGCATGGGATACATTGCATTTGATGAAGTCTTTGTATTGAGGTCAAAAAACACGGTGATTTAAGTTAAACGTTTATGTGTTTTGTACATTAAAGAAGTGTTTTTCATTATTTGGTCATGGACTGCTTTTCTCCTTCCTGGATGCGATCTTGGACTTTGGTTATTAGACTAACTCACCTTTAATTTCTCTACAAACTTTCTAAAATATTAAATGATTGCAATATAACTTGTATTGATTCTTAACCAATGTTTTTATATTATGTCGAATTTGTTATAAATATTTAAACTTCAGATGTTTTTGTTTTAGTTTTGAAGATTGTAAAATTATTGTTCTTAAAAAGTTTTGTAATAATTAGAAGCTTTTCTTCCTGGGCATCCACTGTAAATGGGCTTCTACCCAGTCAGACTTTCCCAGTAATCAAATGTCAATAAATAAATAAAATAAATAATACTATTGCACTGTAACTACACTCCTTGTTTTACTGGATTCACTTCTTTTTTAAGACACTACATGTGCATTGTGTTTTAGTGTTCAGGATGTGATCAGTATCATAATGTGCAAACATGGTATAATTATATCCCCCAGTAAAGAGAAGTGTCGGAGTACAACACAGAATGAGTACAGACACTACATGCACTTACATGTTTGCAGAGTGTACTTTTAGAAGTTGATGTTTTGCAGCTGCACAAAGGTTTACACAAAATACAGCAGTCAGATCTGATAGCAGGTACAGTTTTCTATGATGCCTTAGGCGGTTTGGGCAAGTTTTTTTTTTTAAGAACTTTAGTTCTGTGATCTTTTATGCCCAAGCAGCACAGCAAAAGCCTTTGATTAAAAAAAAAAAAAAAAAGCTGCATTCTGCTGTAGTGCAATTAACTGGTTCGGTCATGTTAATTCAGAAAAAGAAGCATTTTTCACAATGACATTATTTTCAAAAAAATATCCTAGGCCAGGATTCATAGATGACTAATCCACTGCCCATCAAAAATTAGCATGGGTAGTTATTGATGCAGGTGTAGGCAATTAGAAGGTGTATACAGTCACTCAATGGGCAAAATACACAGTATGAAGTCCACATTAATGTGTGCATGATTCCATGGAAACAATGCGATCCCATTATAATGAGCTTCAAAGAGAATGTAAAGGATGATAGCCAAAGTATATAGAAATCTATGAAACAGGCACACTGCACTACATTTGTGCCATACATGATAGGAGTGATGCTGGCATTAGAGGCAGCAGGAGCCCAGCAGCTTGCCTGAGCAGCCACCACTGGTTCCAGTGCCCATTCCACTGTGTGTTCTGGACATCCATGCTATTAGAGAAGATATAGTCAGCACCTGACTTACCATCAGCTCACAGACCAGTGGGCTGTGAACCATTTCCATGTGGACAGGGATACTATAAGGGACCTAAAGCTGCATCTCCCACTAGCAGAACTGAGGGAGATACTACACGGTATGTGCATTGCTGTGGTTAATAAGGTATGTGCACTCTTAACCACCTTAGCTACCTGGACATAATTGGGAATATCACAGACACCAGTTCCTTAATATTTTGCTACAGAAACAAGATATGGAAAAGCATATGTGGTTCCTCAGGATTACAGAGAAGGGAATTAGTACCATTAAGGCATTTTATGACATATCCAGTTTTCCTGAGGTCCTGGGAGTCATTGATTGCAGACACAATGCCACCAAGGTGTAATCTGGGCCAGGGGGCCTGCAATAAATCAACAAGAAAGGTTTATACTCCATGAACTGCTAGGTTGTGTGCAATTGTAGGGCTTTATTTATAATGCATCTATATACAACCTGACAGTTCTCTTGGCTCATACATGAGGCACGTGTCCAATCTATACCAAAGGTTGTTATGATGGAACTACCTGCAAGTTCATCTGATTGTTAGATTTTATTTATTTTCTTATTTTATTTTACATTTGTTTACTGGAAAAGTCCTATATGCTCAAGTGCCATGTAAGCAGGGAGCAGGGCACATGCAAAATATTGTTTGCTGTATGTTGCAGACAATTCCAGATATGCTCTACAGTCTTGGTTAATGATCCTCATGTGCAAACCTCAAGCCATGCAGGAAATAGCTGTACTGGAAAAGCTCACTCAGACTCTGCAATAGATTGCTGTGAGGGAAAGGTTAGTTTGTTTTTGCTTTCTTTTTAATTTGTATTGCTTAGTTGCCTTCTTCTGTTTTGTATATTGTGGTGTAGTTTCTTTATACTGTGCTTTACTTGTATTCTGCTTTCAATTGCATATTAAAACTAGGAAAGAGACCACAGCTGTGACTCTTGTGAGTCACACAGAAATTAGAACAGGTCAATTAAGGTTAATTACCTGTGAGATGAGAGTGGAGTTAGGAACTAAGCCTTCGATTTAAGGGGTAAAATAAAATACTTAAGACTTTACTGCAAAAGCTCACTCAGATTCTGTCATAGACTGCTGTGATTGAAAGGTTAGTTTGTTTTTGTGTTCTTGTAATTTGTATCGCTTCATTGTCTTCTTCTATTTTTCATATTGTAGTGTATTTTCTTTACACTGTGTTTTACTTGTATTCTGCTTTCAATTGCATGTGTAAACTAAGAAATAGACTACTCTGCTAGTGTTGTGTTTTTAACTCAACTGTCTCTCTAGCTGCCAATCCCCAATGTTAATTTGACCAGATATTTCCTTCCCTCTCCCCTTTCATTGGCTATTGTCAGTCAGCACAAATTTATCATTTTATGAAATCACTCCCCTTCAACTATTTAAATGTACTGGCCATCCCATTGTATTCCAGAGCCAGAATGCTAACTGCTCACCCCCTTCAACCTGTCTTGCTCTTTAAAAATCAATTTCTCTCCCCTTTGATTACTAAAGCTTGAGTTACCCACCTCTTTCATATCTAACTGCTTAGTGCACACTGCATCTCTTAGGACATTAACCCTTTTTTCCAAATTACTTTTGAAATCTGCAAAATCTAGTCTAAGACCACCAATTATTGGAGAATCTCCATTTTGGCTCTCAGTAGACATTGCAGGATAACTGCTACTGTTTTGCTCCTGGTGAGAGAAGGAACAGAGGGGCATTATTTCCTGGAGAATGCTAATTACCAGAAAGCCTGATAAATGCTTCATAGGTACTAGCTAGAAATGTGTGCTTATATTTTGCTCCAGGTGAGAGAAGGAGTAGAGGGTATTGATTTCTGACTGTCTCTGATTGGGCAGTGAGTGTCTGTTTAGGACCTTCCTGGTCTGGTTGTTATTCAAGGCATCTACCAGGAAAAGGCTGCAACAAACCTACAGACCCCTGCATCATCTGGTACAAGAATGTGGATCACCAAAGAGCCTGTGCCCTGCTTCTCATCTTGGGATTGTTGCTACTATTTCTTCTGTTGAGAGCAAAGGGGTATTGTATCTCAGAAGAGTGAAGCTGCAATGAGAACAGCACTAGTAATAGCCAGTAAGTAGCCAGTCAGGTGAATCCACTCTTTTCATCATTGTTGTCAAAGCTAATTTTTTGTTTTCCGTAAGTACTACTTGATTAACTAATGTCTAACCTAACTTCAAAATATCTTTCTAAATACTTCATCCATAAATAATTAGGGTCTACTTAGTTTCCTCTCAGGTGCTTGGCAGTGCTTGTATAGTTGCAGACAGTTGGAGTTGACATTTTTCCTGTAAAAGCACCCTTGAAATTTCACCAGTACCTAGTTGCACACAACTAGTTTGCAGTGACAAGCACTGTCCCCATAGTTGAAAACCAGATACTCCTGACATTATTTTATATTCTCATTACAATAGTCTAATCAACAAAAAAGAGCCTGTTGCTATGGATATGAACGTTCCCACTATCTCTGTTACCGACTTGGTCAATATGGGTATCTTGAGGCAAAATAGAAATTGCCTTATGCTTCCTGAAAACCAGATAATTCTCAAACAAACTGATAAGGTATGTGAGAGATGTATTTACAGAATGTTACTGGAGGAAAAGTTCTCAAATAAAGGCCCTCTTAATCTCAATGAGGTTCAAAGTAGTACACACGTTGCACCAATCACACATACTTCAAAGCAGACACATAGATTCGCATATGCTGAAGCACTTAAATGTAACCTTCCCAAACCTCAAAGACCTTGTAGATGAAGTACACATAACACATACCCTCAGCAGCCCCAATGCACTCTTTCAAAACTATACCCACATTAACATGTGCAGTCACATGTCATAAAGACTACACTTCTAAGCCCATAAGGCAAAACACCAGACAATTCAACATTCTGGTTATTGGAGACTCCATTGTGAGGTATACTGATGTCCCTCTAACCAGGCCAAGTAAGGAAAAAGTCATGATCAGTTGCTTATCAGGGACCAGGATCTGTCACATTATGCACACACTCAGGTCATTGGACCACAAGTACAGGTATGACTCAGTGATAATCCGTGTGGGTGTAAATGACCTGAGATGTACCTCCTTAGACTATATGAAGAGATACATCATAGAGCTCTCAGAATATGTGTCCCAGACTGGTATGAGCCTAGCATTGAGCAGCATGTTATCTTCTCCAAGGATTATGCCACAATACGAACAGAAGATGATTGACTTTGATAACTGGCTTTATTTCTGGTGTCATTTGAAGGGAGTGTAATATTTGTCAGCATGGAAGGAGGTGGTCAACAGACCATGCTGTTTTACCAGGGCTGGTCTGCACCTCCCTCATCTAGGCTTTCAAATATCAGCTAAAACATTGTCCTGCCCCATAGTGCCTTTTAGACAATGCCAACCTGAAAGTGCTTCTGACATATCAAATCAAAATGAAGAGAATCTAAAGGTGTTACTGTTCAGTGTTAGGAGTCTAAATATGAAACTCCACTTCCTACAAGCTCACCTCACCTTAGAGAGTGCTGATTTCTTTGCAGTTACTGACACATGGTTTAAAACCACGTAGAGCACACCAGCCGTGCAAGGCTATAATGCCTTCCACACATTTTGACTGGTTACTACATAGACAGGGACTAAAGATGGGGTGTCTCGATTTACATCAAAAATAAATGTACCTCAAGGCTGGTCAAACAGGATGATGCACTCGAACTTCTCTATGTTCAAATCACCACAGGCAAAATCCTATACCACTTCCTTTGCAAGCTATTGGTCCCCCTCTATAGAGCCAGGAAACACATAACATGTATTTAAGCTTATTGGAAACACTCACCATCCAACTGAATACCATATTCATGGGCGACTTTAATTACCCCAGTATTAACAGGGAATCATATACAACACCACACATGTAGGCATAGAGATTCCTGGATTTTGTAAATACAAACTCCCTGGACCAGATTATCAATAAAATGACCATGGGGGTGCAAATTTACTGGATCTGGTCCTCACATGGAAAAGTGCGGGACATACCTTAGTGTAATGTCTTCTCTGGTAAGGTCAGACCACAAAACTGTCTCCTTTGAAGTAAAAATAAAACCAGGAACCCCAAGCAACCCTGAATGCTTAGGAACTAGTCTGAGGGAAACTTCTTACTGCTAAGTGATAATCTGGCAACATTCCAAGCCCCTTTACAACCCTTTACAAGCATGTTAATAGCTGCACAGAGGCAGCTGTACCCACCAGGAAAAAGTAGAGAACTATCTCAAAAAACTAGCCATCCTGGTGGAATCACAACATCAGTAGGCTGGATAACAGGAGGAAGCAACTCTTGGCAAAAACTAGGAGGTGCAGCACCCAGCAGGATAAAAACACTGTCATCAAACTACACAAATGACTCATAGGACAAATAAAGTCTACTAAAGCCAAATCTGACTTAAATTTGGCCTCTCAGACCAAGGACAACCCCATGTCATTCTTTAGATATGTCTGCAACCTCAAAGTCATACACAATTGTGTGCAGAGCTCATTGTTAATGGAGCAACCTATACTGAGCCAGAAAATATAGCAAACTTACCTTCAGACAAATTCCACACTAACTTTAACCCTCTCTACCTCCTTGTAACTCCTTCTACTATCACTATGGAAGATGTCCACAATGCTCTCTCTAAGGCCAAGAACACTGCATCGATAGACCCAGACAGTATCCCAGGATGCCTTCTAAATGGCTTGAAACATGATCTTCAGGCCCTCTGGAATTGCTATTTATCTGTAAGCCTTCAAACAGGCTTTATGCCTCACGAATGGAGATCAGCAACATTCATCTGTTTGCACAAAGGTGGGCCATCTATAGACCTTGAAAACTACAGACCCATACATATCACTAGTCTCATGTGCAAAGTCATGGAAAGAATCATCATCATGGAAATAATCAATAATGACAAAGAAAACCTCCAGACACTGGACCCAACCCAGTTTGTTTTCGTCAAGGCAGGTTATGCCTACTCATCCTCATGGATTTCTTTGAAAAGGTCATGAAAGCAATGGATGATGGCAAAATGGTTCACACTGCCTACATTGACCTGGCCAAGGTATTTGACACAAATGCCACCAGGTCATTGTTGACAAACCTAAGAGGATAGATATAAATCCTTATGTCATCCAGTGGATAACCAGCTGGCTCAGAGACAGGACCCAGGAAGTTAGAACTGGGGAGTCCACCTCTATGAAGAAGCCGGTCACAAGCAGAGTTCCTCCGGGATTGGTCCTGGGACCACGCATTTTTGGCATTTACTTCTCTGAAGTTTAGGCCAATGTCAAGGTCCTCTTGCTGACTAAATTTGCAGATGATTGCAAATTAGAAGCAGTCATAGAATCCCTCCCCACAACACCTGTGACAGAGCCATGGACAAAAACTAAATGCCAAGAAATGCATAATAGTATCCTTCAGGAAGTCATCCACCCAGTAATTATCATATTGGCAACACACCCATAAGACTCAACCCAGTAGTCAGGGATTTGGGAACACACATAGACAGCAACTTAGCCTTTGACCATCACATGTCTATAGTAGCGAAGAAATTATTCAAAGATATGTCATCTAGGTTCAGGGAAGTCATTGTTCCACTGTATTCAGCATTCATCAGACCTATCATTGAGTACAATTCCCCCTTTGGTATGAAGCTAATCAGGAACATCCAGCAGTTGGAACATCCACAGAGGTTCCTCATTAAAAAAATACAGAGCATAAGTAAAATGTCCTATGCAGACAGCCTCAAGGCCCTATCCCTGTATTTTGTCTCCTACAGGCTGTTGAGGGGAAATCCATACCTGACATACAAAGCATTGTCAGATGCCTCCCTGAAGGACCTACTGAATATCCACAAAACAAACAGTATCAGAATTACCTATAATAGACTTAAACCTTGCCTGCAATATAAATAGGACCTGCTGGAGAGACAGGTGTGTATGTACCCCAGAGACTACTCCTTCTCTGGAACAGAGTACCCATCCATGCAAAGCAGAGCTCCTCCTTAACCCAATTCAAGTGCAACCTGGACAGTTGGATTGGGTACAGGAAAGTCATCCTGGTTTTGCACCTGTGTCTCAAATGGACACAGGCAGCCTATAAATGGTTCATCTCCCAGGTCCTTGCTTGTAAATGTTTCATATCCCAAGCCTCTGCTTACACTTATCAAGGGTACCAGAACTTGTCAGAGATTTGGGATGCATGGCTAGGCTTAAAAAGGCCTTAGTAGTCATTAGCCTAGTACACACCTATGAACATATGACCCTTTATGATGCAGCCCATGCAGAAAGTGCATAATATGATTATAGGAAACATGCAGACTAGTTATCAACTCTTGGAAACTCTGGATTTCCTGCAGCAGCCCCTATCACAGCTAATACACCAACCTCAGCCAGCAAAAAAAGTGAGTCTAAGAGAAAATGAGCAACATCCACACCACTACACCTCTGACAGCAATGGACATGGTACATAGTAGTGCAGGCAAAACATTAGCATCTAGTCCAAATATGTGGACCAATTAAGAGAACACAGTGGCAGTGTGCTGTCCATAACAACACACTCACAGTGTTAGTTAAAGACTATGTTGGATAGCTTGTGGTTGAATCAACACAAAGCGGGAAGTCTGGAGTGGGTCAAAGTTGTCATCATTTATATGGACAGTAGATACATAATGACGTGTAGCTGATGTAACAGCTTGGAAAAGGGAGCACTTCACTGAAGGTGGAGGTGGGAGTCTTAGGTTAAGGGTATTCTGTGTCACAGACAATGTCCTTTGGTGACAAGAATGGGTGGCCTATAGAACTATGACTGGGAAAGGTGCTAAGAATACATGACTGCTTAAGAAAATAGGTAACCAACCAATTACATATAGTGGGTTACCACATGTATATTCAACATTATAGATTTGAACAGGGATAGGAACCAAGTAGGTGGCTCTGACAGTCTATGCTGTCGACAATGTGGTACTCTGACACCTCTGACCCGTGTTAGGGATAAACATGCAGAAGTATACAGCTGGGATTGCTGCTACAAAGAGGTCCATAGCAATATACAGAGGAAGAGTGGCTTTACAGACACCAGCAGTAGGGATCACCTAGAGGGGTCTTAAGTGACAGAGGACTACTGAGTTATGTTGTTTGGGTTAAACATAAGGTTGCCAACTACAGGTGTCCACACAACATATACAATAGTATGACTGTTTAAGACATTCAGAATAATGTATAGATAAGCAGTCCTGATAGTAAGCTACCTTCTATCTGCTACAGTGCAGATATACAGCTTCATGTACTCCACAAGGGCTATAAACATGTACAGGTTGCAGGTGCTCATATTAAAGTTCACTATATGCCTGAATATTTTACCAAGGCAAGAGCTCACATGAACAGCAAAACACAGTGTACCTTCTCATGGCAATGCCTTCTTTAATGTATGCTACTGTGTTGCCAGAAAACATCCATCTGCTGTACTGGTGGTGCTGCTCACACTCCAATTTTTCTCAGTGCATGGTTTGGCATTTAAAATGGTGCCATGTTCACTTAAGTGACAAATATGTAGCAGTTTGTGTCATATGTATTCAAATGAGGCTGGGTTCCAGGTATGTCCATGAATCACTATAGTTCAGTGAAGTATATGTGTGACAAAGCATGCAACTAGGTTCCACTGTATGCTGCTGATATGCCATGTTTTAGGGTTCGTGCACACTGGTTGTGCACATCTATGCATCTTGCATCTCAGCAGTACAAGGACTTCACAACTCATGAATCACGAATCACACTTCCAGTGTGAATCACAGGCCAGCATTTCATTTTACTTGTTGCTCATAGCAAATTCTTCCAGCACTAATTCCCAAGAGAGAGTGCCTTGATGATGTACTAAGGATTGTAGTCATTCTTCTACACAACGTGTTCAGAACCCAGCTGTTGGAACCATGTGTGCACCTATGTTATAAGCCGGATGCTTCTGTTTGACCTGGCTGTGGTTATCTCTGAGGCCACTGGCATCCCATGAATTAGTGAGCAATGCAGGCAATGACATGATGACATATGTCACCACCAATATGAAGATGTCCAGCAATGGGACATAGAGGTTATTCAAGAATGCTTTGAATAGTATAGTAAATATCTTGCATTTATACTGTTCTTCAAACTGAAGTTCTAAACTTTTTTTTTAAATCATTCAGAGCAGTGCTCCTAATGAAAGCTAATTATTCCACTGACAGATAGTAGAACATACCAGGAGGGCTACTGCGGGGGATAGTATCTACTTTGCCTTGTCCTTGTCTATATATCTGCTGCATACTGTGGGGCACTGTATAGCTGTTCACTTATGAGGCTGTGGGCTGTCTTGCACTTACATGTGGGTCCATGGCTTAGATGTGAGGTTGTGGGCACATTTATATTTGCATCTATCGTGCGTGAGTGTAATTTTGCATTGATATCTATATCTTACGTATACCTATGAGTAATGGCTGTTTTGTCCAGTTATCTTTCGGCACAGACAGAGCAAAAATCTAGCAATGATGGCTGCTGCAGGAGGCAGTTGAGACTTTGGCCACAGTGGAGTTAGCCTATGTATTAACTACTCATTTTGTGTATTAACTAGTTATCTGTACTATAGTAATTGTTTCATTTGTAAAACATCAGCACTTATGTCCCATTTGCCATTGTGGCCCCTGCTCTACTTTTCATGATGCCAATAAGTTGCAGGTAAATCAGCCAACAATGTCCTTCCCCTTTGGTTGTTGTCTGTGAAAGGGATGAGACTGCCTCTCAGTGGGTGGAGAGGTTCTGATATCTCTCAGGCAGACATCCAACCACATGCCTGCTAAGGTCCAGCCATCAGTGTGGCAGGATGTGCAGGAAGAGGACTGACAATAAATAGTACTCTGGATACCTATCACCATGCTCGTACTGCAGTGCATAGCACATTCGCTTGACTAGTTTGCCCCACCCATGGACATACCTCTCAAGCTGGAAACATTAAAAATCTAGACAAAGACCCATGAAAAATAGGTACAACTGGCCAAAAATCTGCACACTGATTAACATAACATTTACATACATCATTATGTAACCCCAACCACTCCAATGGAATTGTGGGATACCAACTTTTAAATGCAAACTGAAGGACAGACAAAGAAAATGACGATGAAACACAAAATAAACAGAACAATAGTGTTTTATTTATATTAATAGTTGAACTTGTATCAAATGTTGAACTTGTGCAAAACTAAAATACAAATTTCTTTTATAAAAATAAAATTAACTGCACTTCAGCCTGCTACATTAATATTAAGTAACACAAAATGTAACCAAAATAAAACTGTTTTATTTATATTAACATCTGAACTTGTATAAAACTTTGAACTTGTGTAAAACTAAAATACAATTCTCTTATATAAAAATAGAATGAACTACTACTTAGCATAGCTGTATTTCTTGAGCCATACTTTCATGGGACTCTTTTTCTCCACAAATCTGACACATTAAATGTGAAAATAAACTGTCTGGAGCTCCATTCCACCTGTTTAGACTCCTTCCTCTATTGAGTTTTACTTATGAATTCTGGATCGTATGAGTGAACTACACTTCTACATGTTTTCAGACAGAACAATTTCTAACAAAAAAGAAAAGTAAAAAAATAAAATAATCATAAAAAATGTTTATAAAAAACACGCAACAATTTGAACACATATTTGCATCAGCAATGGAACTGTATACCATCTCGTTGCCATACCTCAGTTTCTCAGATCTACAGGCACTTCCCCATTCTGAAATACTCACACAGTAACAAAAAGCTTCTTCCCCTCATTCCGGTAGCAGTAGGCCATAGTCTCTTAACATGCAACTAAGGCTATAATTTCAGCTTTTTCACATGCCATCATAATGAATAATAATAAAAAAATATCTTTTCCTTATACTTTGCCACCTCCTTCAGTACAGTACTTTGCAGTTATCTGTTTACATCTCCTAGAACTGTTCAGTCCGTTACAGTCTGCTATTGCTCGCTTCTTCTCTAACCCATGTTCTGTCCACTAGCAACTACTCTTCCACATTCTCTCAGCAGCCTTTAGTAACAAACAATCCCACATAACTGTAAAATGTTACAAAGCTCTACCATCCTTTCTCACGTTTATACTATAATCACTTTCATAACTGCTCTGATATTACTTTATTTTGGTGATTGTACTTCCAAACTAGTACTACATACATCTCATGTACTCACACTAGCATGGCTAATGATACATAATCTTTTCCAGTCAGATTCTTTACACTCATCTGCTTTCCCACCTTCAATGTTAGCTAGACTAGTTGCCCAGCATGACTCAACCCCTATTTTTCACTCATGCTTTTCTTCTCACAGTGGTCAAGCAGGGGCTCTTTTCTACTCCAGTCCCACACCAACAGAGAAAACCATTTTATCCCAATAGTCTGAATATGTTCCTAACTCACAAGTCCCTTTGAGCTTAAATTAAGCTATTTGACAATTTGCAGTGTATATCAACGATTGAAGCAGAAGCTGGAGTGAGCAAGGATTCAGTTCTAAATTTAATGTCAAAGAGAAAAGAATGCTTCCAAATACATTAATTTCCTACTCATGGAAAGGATAAACTTCCAAAATCCAGCTTTAACAACGAGCTGACTTTTAACAAAGAAGATAAAGAGATGACGAAAGCAAAAACAGAGCTGGAAATAAATCAGTAATGCACAAAAAGTTTCTTTAAAAAATATGGTTGAGTAAATCTGGAAAATAGTCTTTGTTTAAATATCTCTGAACAGCTCTGCCTTATTATATTAAAACACTATAACGTCTCAGACATTATAAACCTCAAAAGTGTAATCATGCTTATTCCATTTTTTTCATATAATAATAAGGTTATTGACACTCTCCCATCTTTTGTTTTTCCTTCTGTGTATTGCTGGCTCAAATACATTTACTACTACCACTCTTCTTTCATGGTACAGTTAAGTTTTTACTTATTCATCTGTCTAAAAGGGCAGCTCTCATGTACTACACCCTTAAGTGCACATACTTTCAACTAAATGTAAAGGTATTATTTAAGTATAACCACTTCTCCTATTACAACCATATAAAGTCCCTTCTTTTTGGAGCAATGGTAACCTTTAACCAAAGAAAGGTAGCGTCTGTCATGCAAAGTGGTTATATTTCTTAGGGATACATATGTTTTTGGAGAGGATCACAAGTTACACAAAAGAGTATGTCTCAAGAATGTTCCTAGTACATTAAAAATCACATTTATCATACTCTTATTTTGACTGACCTAGCATAATTCAGACTGTGATATATCACTGCCTGTATTTATCTGATGTCTACTGAAGCACTGAGAGGGGACGTTAGGTTCAGTCTTAAAGTGCTTCTGACAGGTTCGAAACACAGCCAACAGGGCACATTTTCAAAGCCAGTCTGATAAAGTTCAATATTATATAGAACAAACACCTTTTTCCCCTTTTTTTTTTTTCTTTTTTGGGGGGAAAAAACCCCCCCCCCCCCCAAAAAAGGCCTTTTAAATTTTTTTTCCAACCCCCAAAAAATTTTTTTTTAAAAATTTTTAAATTTCCCTTTTTTGGGAAAAAGGGGGGGAAAAAGGGTTTTTTTAAAAAAAAAAAAAGGAAAAAAAATTTTTTTAAAAAAAAAAAAAAAAATTTTTTTAAAAAAGGTTAAATTTTTTTTTAAAAAAAAAAAAAAAAGTAAAAAACCAAATAAACAAAATTTTTAAAAAAAAAAATTTTTAAAAATTTTTTTTTAAAAAGGTTTTTTTTTTTAAAAAAATTTTTTTTTTTTTAAAAAAAAATTTTAAAAAATTAATTTTTCTTTTTAAATTTTTTTTTTTTTTGTTTTTTTTTTTTTTCCCTTTTTCTTAAAAATTTTCTTTAAACCCCTTTTTTTTTTAATTTTTTAAAAAAAAACCCCCAAAAAACCCCTTTTAAAAAAAAAAATTTTTTTTTTAAATTTTTAAATTTTTTAAAAAAAAAAAAAATTTTTTTTTGGGGGTTTTTTAAAAAAAAAAGGGGGGGTTTTTTTAAATTTTTTTTTTTTTTTGGGTTTTAAAAACAAAAATTTCCAAAAAAATTTTTAAAATTTTTAAATTTTAAAAAATTTTTTTTTTCCCCCCTTTTTTAAGGGAAAAAATTTTTTATTTTCCCGGTTTAATTTTTTTGGGTTTTTTGGGGGGGGGGGCCCGGTTTTTAAAACCCCCGGGCCCAAAAAAAAAGGGAAAAAAACAAAAAAGGGAAAAAAAAAAAAATTTTTTAAAAAAAATTTTTTTTCTTTTTTTTAAAAAAAAAACTTTTTTTTTTTTTGGGAAATTTTTTCCCCGGGGGGGGGTTTTTTTTTAATTGGGAAAAGGGGCCGGGGTTTTTAAAAAAAAGGGGGGGTTTTTTTAAAAAAAACCCCTTTTTTTAAAACCAATTCCCCCTTTTTTTTTCCTTTTTTTTTAAAAAAATGGGAATTTTCCCCCCCCAAAAAAATTTTCCGGGGTTTTTAAATTTTCCCCAAAAATTCAATTTTTTTTTTAAATTTTAAAAATTTTTAAAAACCCCCCCCTTTTTTTTTGGGGGGAAAAAAAAACCGGGTTTTGGGGGAAAAATTTTTAATTTTTTTAAAAAAGGTTTTTTTGGGTTTTTTTCCCCCCCAAAAAAGGGGGGAAAAAAAAAAAAAAAGGGGGAGGTTTTTAAAAAAAAAATAAAAAAAATTTTTCCCAAAAAAAGGGGAAAAGGGGGGGGGTTAAATTTTTTTAAAAAGGGGGGGGGAAAAAATTTTGGGGGGGGTTTTTTTTTTAAAAAAAAAACAAGGGCCCCCTTCCCCCTTTTTTTTCCCGGGAAAAAGGTTTTTTTGGAAAAAAAAAAAAGGATTAAAAAAAAATTTTTTTTTTTTAAAAAAAAATTTTTAAACCCCCCCGGGGGGGGGGGAACCTTTTTTTTTTTCCCCCTTTTTTTAAAAAAAAAAAGGGGGGGTTAAAAAAAAAATTTTTTTTTTAAAAAAAAAAAAAAGGAGGTTTTTTTTAAAAATTTTTTAAAAAAAAGGGGCCCCAAAAAAAAAACCCCTTAAAAAAAACCCCCAAAAAACCCTGGGGGGGAAAAAAAAAAAAAAAAAAAAAAGGGGGGTTTTTTAACCCCCCCCTCTTTTTTTTGGAAAAAAACCCCCCCCCTTTAAATTAAAAAAATTTTTTAAAAAAAAAAAAAAATTTCCCCCTTTTAAAAAAAACCCAAAAACCCTTTTTAAAAAAAAATTTTCCCCAAAAAACCCCCCCCCAAAAAAAAACCCAAAAACCCCCCCAAAAAAACCCCCCCAAAAAACCCCCAAAAATTTAAAAAAAAATTAAAAAGGGTTTTTTAAAAAAAAGGGAAAAAAAATTAAAAAAAATTTTTTTAAAAAAAAAAAAAACAAAAAAAAAGGGGAATTTTTTTTTTTTTTTTTTTTTTTTGGGGGGGGGAAAAAAAACTTTTTTGAAATTTAAACCCAAAACCCCAATTAAAAACCCCCCAAAAAAAGTTTTTAAAAAAAAAACCCCCCAAAAAAAAAACCCCCCCAAAAAATTTAAAAGGGGGGACCCAAAAAATTTTTCCCCCCCCCAAAAAAATTTTTAAAAAGGGGGAAAAAAAAAAAAAAAAAAAGGGCCCCCCTTTAAAAAAAATTTTTTTTTTTGGAAATTTTTAAAAAAAAAGGGGGTTTTTTTTTTTTTAAAAATTTTTGGGGGGGGGGGCCCCTTGGTTTTTTTTTTTTTTGGCATTTTTAAAACCAAAAAACCCCCTTTTTTTTTGGGGGCCAAAAAATTTTTTTTAAAAAGGGGGGTTTTTTTTTTAAACCCGGTTTTAAAAAAATTTAAAAAAAAAAAACCCCCCCCTTTTTTTTAAAAACCCCCAAAAAAAACCCCCCAAAAAAAAAAAAAAAAATTTTTTAAAACGGGGGGAAAACCCCCCCCCCCTAAAAAATTTTTTTTTGGGGCCCCCTTTTTTTGGGGTTTTTTCCCCCCCCCCTTTTAAAAACCCCCGGGCCCCAAAAATTTAAAAAACCCCGAAAAAAAAAAAACCCAATAAAAAAAATCTCCAAAACCCCAAAATTTGGGGGTTTTTTTTTAAAGGGTTTTTTCCCCCCCTTCCCTTTTTTCGGTTTTTTTAAAAAGGAAAAATTTTTTTTTTTTTTTTTAAAAAAAACTTTTTTCCCTTTTTTTAAAAAGGGGGCCCCCCGGGGGGGGTTTTTTTTGGTTTTATTTGGTTTTTTAAAAGGGGGGGGCCCCCCAAAAAAAATTTTTAAAATTTTTTTTTTTTTTAAAAAAAAAAAAAGGGGAAAAAATTTTAAAAAAAAAAATAAAATTTAACCCCAAACCCCCCCGGGTTCCCCAACCGGAAAACCCCAACCCAAATTTTTAAAAAATTTTTTTTTTTTTTTTCCCTTTTTTTCCCCCTTTTCCCCAAAAAAACCCCCCTTTTCCCCCCCCCAAAAAAAAAAAAAAAAAAAAAAACCCAAAAAACCTTTAAAAACCCCCCTTTTTTTTCCCCCTTTTCCCCCCAAAAAACCCCAAAAAAATTTGGCCTTTTTAAAAAAAAAAAAACCCCCCCCTTTAAATTTTAAGGGGTTCCCAAACCCCCCCAAAAAAAAAAAAAACCCCCCAAAAAAATTTTTTTAAAAAAGGGGGGTTTTTTTGGGAAAAACGTTAATTTTTTTTTTTTTTGAAAATTTTTTTTTTAAATTTTTTAAAAAATTTTTTTTAAAAAATTTTTTAAAATTTAAAAAAAAAAGAAAAAAAAAAAAATTTTTTATTTAAAAATTTTTTTTAAAAAAAACCCCCCAAAAAAAAAAAAAAACCCCCAAAATTTTAAATTTTAAAAAAAATTTTTTTAAAAATTTTTAAAAAAAAAATTTTTTTAAAATTAAATTTAAAAAATTTTTAAATAAAATTTAAAAAATTTTTTTAAATTTAAAAAAATTTTTAAAAAATTTTTTAAATTTTTAAAAAAAATTTTAAAAAAAAATTTTTTTTAAAAAATTTTTAAACCCCCAAAAAAAAAAAAAAAAATTTTTAAACCCCAAAAAAAAATTTTTTGGTTTTTTTAAAAAAAAAAAAAAATTTTTTAAAAAAAAAAATTTTTATTTTTGGGGGGGTTTTAAAAATTTTTTTTTTTTTAAAAAATTTTTTTTTTAAAAATTTTAAAAAAATAAAAAAAATTTAAAATTTTTTAAAAACCTTTAAAAAAATTTTTAAATTTTTTAAAAAAACCAAAAAAAAAAAAAAAAAATTTTTTTTTTTTGGTGTTGGGGGGTTTTTTGGTTTTTTTTTTTTTTTGGGGGGGGGTTTTTAAAAAAAATTTTTTAAAAAAAAAATTTTTTTTAAAAAAAAAAAAAATTTTAAAAAATTTTTTTGGGGGGGGGAATTTTTAAAAAAATTTAAAAAAAAAAAATTTTAAAAAAATTTTTGGGGGGTTTTTAAAAAAAAAAAATTTTTTTTTTTTAAAAATTTTTTTTAAAATTTTAAAAATTTTAAAAATTGGGGGTTTTTTGGGGGTTAAATTTTTTAAAAATTTTGGGGTTTTTTGGGGGGGGTTTTTTTTTTGGGTTTTTTTTTAAAAATTTTTAAAAATTTTTTTAAAAATTTAAATTTTTTTTGTTTGGGGTTTTTTTTTTTTTTTTTTTTAAAATTTTTAAAAAAGGTTTGGGGAAAAAAAAAAAAAAATTTTTTTTTTTTTTTGGTTTTTTTTAAAAAAACAATTTTTTTTTTTTTAAAAAAAATTTTTTAAAAAAAAATTTTTTGGGGGGTTTTTTTTTAAAAAAAAAATTTTTTAAAAATTAAAATTTTTGGGGGGGGAAAAAAAATAAAATTTTTTTTTTTTGGGGGGTTTTTTTTTTTTTTGGGGGGGGGGGGGGGTTTTTTTTAAAAAAATTTTTTTTTAAAAAAAATAAATTTTTTAAAAAAAAAATTAAAAATTTTTTTTTGTTTTTGGGGTTTTTTTGGGGGGTTTTTTTTTGGGGGTTTTTTTTTTGGGTTTTTTTTTAAAAAAATTTTTTTAAAAAAATTTTTTAAAAAAAAAAAAAAATAATTTTTAAAAAATTTTTAAAAAGTTTGGGGTTTTTTTTGTTAAAAAATTTTTTTAAAAAAAAATTTTTTTTAAAAAATTTTTAAATTTTTTTTTTTATAAAACTTTTTTTTTTTTTGGTTTAAAAAGGGAAATTTTCCCTTTTCATTGGGGGGGAAAAACCCAAAAATTGGGGAAAAAAAAAAAAAAAAAAAGGGGAAAATTTAAAAAAAAATTTTTGGGGGGCCCCTTTTGGGTAAAAAGGGTTTTAAAAAATTTTGGGGGGGGGGTTTTTTTTTTAAAAAAAAACCCCCAAAAATTTTTTTCCCCAATTTTAAAAACCCCTTTTTGGGGGGGGGTTTTTTTATTTTGTTATTTTGGGGGTTTTTTTAAAAAAAAATAAAAAAAAAAAAGGGGGGGGTTAAAACCCCTTTTTAAAAAAAGGGGGGGTTTTTTTTTTTGGGGAAAAAAAAAATTTTTAAAAAAAAAATTTTAAAAAATTTTTAAAAAAATTTTAAAAAGGGGGCCCCCCCCCTTTTTAAACCCACCCCAAAAAAACCCAAAACCCCCAAAAAAAAAATTTTAAAAAAAAAATTTTAAAAATTTTAATTTTTTTAAAAAAAAAAAAAAAAAATTTTTTTTAAAAAATTTTAAAAAAAATTTTTAAAATAAAAAAAAACCCAAAAAAAACAAAAAAAATTCCCCCAAAAAAACCACAAAATGCCCCCCCCCCCCCCAAAAAAAAAAAAAAAAAAAAAAAATTTTTTTTAAAAAAATAAATTTTAAAAAAACCCAAACCCCCAAAAAAAAACCCCACCAAAACAAAAAACCCCCCCCCAAACCCCCTTTAAATTTTAAAAAAAAAACCCCCCCCCAAAAAAAAAAAACCCCTTTAAAAAAAAAAAATTTTCCCCCCCCCCAAAAAAAAAAAAAAACCCCCCAACCCCCAAAAAAAAAAAAAAAAAAAACCCCCCCCCCAAAAAAGGGGGGAAAAAAGGGAAAAATTTTTAAAAAAAAAAAAAACCCCCCAATAAAATTTTTAATTTTTTTTAAAAAAAAAAAATTTTTTAAACCCCCCCAACCCCAAAAAAAAAAACAAAAAATTTTTTTTTTATAAATTTTTTTCCCCCCCCCCCCAAAAATTTTGCTTCCCCCCCAAAAAAACCAAAAATTTTTTTTTAAAAAAAAACCCCCCCCAAAAAAAACAAAAAATTTTTTTTTTTTAAAAAATTTTTTTTTAAACATTAAAAATTTTTTCCCTCAAACCCCCCCCCAAAAAAAAAAAACCCCCCCCCCCAACCCCCCCCCCCAAAAAAAACCCAAAAAAACCCCCCCCCCCAAAAAACCCCCTTTTAAAAAAAAAAAACCCAAAAAAAAAACACAAAAAAATTTTAAAAAATTTTTTTTAAAAAAAAAAACCCCAAAAAAAAATTTTAAAAAAAAAATTTTTTTTTTTAAAAAACCAAACCAAAAAACCCCACCCAAAACCCCAAAAAAAAAACCCCCCCAAAAATTTTTTTTTTAAAAAAAACCAAAAAACCCCCCAAAAAAAACAAACCCCCCATTTAAAAAAATTTTTTTTTTTTTTTTTTAAAAAAAAAAAAAAAAATTTTTTAAACCCCCCCAAACCAAACCCCCCGGGGGGGGGCCCCCCCCCCCAAAATTTTTAAAAAAAATTACCTAAAAATTTTTTTTTTAAAAAAAAAAAAATTTTAAATTTTTAAAAATTTAAATTTAAAAAAATAATTTTTTTTTAAAATTACCCAAAAACCCCAAAAACCCAAACCCCCCCCAAAAAATTTTTTAAATTTTAATTTTTTTTTAAAAAAACCCCCAGGCCCCCAAAAAAAACCCAAAAATTAAAAATTTTTTTCCCCCCCCCCCAAAAACCCCCCCCAAAACCCCCAAAAAAAAACCCCCAAAAAAAACCCCCCCCCAAAAAAAAAAATTTTTTTTTAACCCAAAAAAAAACAAAAAAAAAAAACCCCCCCCCCCCCCAAAAAAAACCCAAAAAAAACACCAAAAACCCCCCCCGGGGTTTTTAAAAATTTTTTTAAAAAAAAAAAAAAACCCCCAAAAAAAACCCAAAAAAACCCAAAAAACCCCCCCCCAAAAAAAAACCCCAAAAAAAAAAAAAAAATTAAAATTTTCCCCCCAATTTTTTTTTTTTTTTACCCCCCCCCCCCCCCCCCCTTTTTAAAAAAATAAAATTTTTAAAAAAAAAAAAAACCCCCCCCCTAAAAAAAAAAAAACCCCAAAAACCCCCTTTTTTTTTAAATTTTTTTTTAAAAATTTTTTTAAAAAAAAAAAAACCCCCAAAAAAAAAAATTTTTAAAAAATATCAAACCCCCCCCCAAAAAAAAAAAAATAAAAAAAAAAATTTTTTTTTTTAAAAAAAAACCCAAAAACCCCCAAAAAAAAAAAAAACCCCCAAAAAAACCCCCCCCCCAAAAAATTTTTTTAAAAAAAAAACCCCAAAAAAAATTTTTTTTTTTTAAAAAATTTTTTTTATAATTTTTTAAATAATAAATTTTTTTTTAAAAAAAAAAAAAAACCCCCCCAAAAAAAAAATATATATATATATATTAAAATATATATTTTTGGGGGGGGAAAAAAACCCCCCCCCCCAAAAAAATTTTTTTTTTAATTTCCCCCAAAAATGGGGGGCCCCAACCCCCAAAACCCCCTTTTTATAATTTTTTTAAAATTTTAAGGGGGGAAAAAACCCCCAAAAAATTAATTCCCAAAAACAAAAAAAAAAACCAACCCCCCCCCCCCCAACCCCCCCAAAAGGGCCCCCACCAAAAAACCCCCCCCCAAAAAAAAAACCAAACCCCAAAAAAAATTTTTTTTTTTAAAAAATTAAAAATATATATATTAACCCAAAAAAAAAAAAAAATTTAAAAATTTTTTTTGGGGAAAAAAAACCCCCAAAAAAACACCCCCAAAAACCCCAAAAAAAACCCCCCGCAAAGGAACCCCCCCAAAAAAAACCCCCCCAAAAAAAAAAAAAAAAAAAAAAAAAAAATTTTTTAAAAAAAAAAACCAAAACCCCAAAAAAATTTTAAAAAATTTTTAAATTTTTTAAAAAACAAAAGAAAAAAAATTAAAAAAAAAACTTTAAAAAAAAATATAAAAAAAAAATTTAAAAAAAAATGAAAAACCCTTTTTTAAAAAAATTTATATTTTTTTTTGGGAAAAAAAAAAAAAAGGGTTTTAAAAAATTTTTAAAAAAAAAAAAAAAAAAAAAATTTAAAAAAAAAAAAAAAAAAGTTTTTCCCCCCCCCAAAAAAAAAACAAAAACCCCCCCTTTTTTTTTTAATTTTTTTAAAAAAAATTTTTTTTATTTAAAAAAACCCCACCCCGGGGGAAAAAAACCCCCCCACACAACCCCCCCCCCAAACCCCCCCAAAAAAAAAAAATTTTTTTAAAATTTTTTTCAATTTAAAAAAAAAAAAGGCCCCCCCCTTTTTTTTAAAAAAAAAAAAAAATTTAAAATTTTTAAAAAAACCCTAAAAATTTTTTTTTCCCCAAAAAATTTTAAATTTAAAAAATTTTTTTTAAAAGGGTTTTTTTTTTTTAAAAAAAAAAATTTTTACCCAAACCCAAAACCCCCCCAAAAAAAAAAACAACAAAACCCAACCCCCAAATTTTTTTAAAAAAAAAAAATAAAAAAAAAAAAATTTAAAATAAAAACAAAATTTAAACCCCTTTTTAAAAACCCCCCAAAAAAAAAAAAAAAAAAAAAAAATTTTTAAAAGAAATTTTTTTTTAATTTTAAAAAAAATTTTTTTTTAAAAAAAATTTTAAAAAAAAATTTTTTAAAAAAAAAACCCCCCCCAAAAAAACCCCCCCCAAAAATAAAAAAAATAATTTAAAAAATTTTTTTTTTAAAAAAAAAAAAAATTTTTTTTTTTAAAAAAAAATTTTAATTTAAAAAAACCAAACCCCCAAAAAAAACCCCCCACCCCGGGGGGGGGGCCTTTTGGGGGGGTTTTTTCCTTTTTCCAAAACCCC